>NC_136007.1:6211336-6491336 GCF_048128805.1 Centroberyx gerrardi | reverse complement strand
GTTTTCACCTGACAGCAGCATTATGTAAAGTTGATGTTTTCAGCATTCTTTACAGTCTACTAAAGCCCAACGGCTCACTTTCCACAGTGGACAGAACGGGTTTTGCTTTATCCCACTGAAATGAAATTGTGTTCCGGTTTGACTGCTCACCAAACTGTGGATGAAGACATGGAGGCGACCACCCACCGCTGCTCATGTATCATACAAGAGCAGCACACAGCCTGTGTTTGCCCGCCAGTGACAGATGGAGTGATAGAGAGAGAAAGAGGCCGAGGGAAAGAAAGAGAGAGAGAGAAAGAAAGAAAGAAAGAAAGAAAGAAAGAAAGAAAGAAAGATTATTAGTAATAAAACAAATTCAACATCCTGAGTTCCAGCGCTGCTTCTCCATGCATAGATTGATATTTTTTGGTTCTGTACACTAGATGATTCATTCAAATTGAATAACAAGAATGGCAGGCTTACATTACATTGTCCTTACTTGCCCTTTAAAGCTGCATTATGCAAGATTTCCACATTAAAATACACCCTTTAGTCCAAAGTGAACAAAGAGAAGAGTGTCCTGAACCCATGATGAATCAAAACTGGAAAATGCATGTTTTATGAGCATCTTTAAAAGAAAACTAAAAATATAAGATATTAAGTTAACTCCAATGAAGACATTTCCGCTTTTTGTCAAAGACTTTCTCATCCTTTGGCATAAAGTGAGTGTGAGTGAGTCGGTATCAAAGTCCTCAAAATTCAAACAGCTTCCTCTCGCTGCCAAATTACCTCTCCGGCTGCGAGACTGCAACAGTTGTATTGTGCAGCTTTAAAATATACACTTAACAAGGGGGATGCATTCCTGTTTCATCATCCCTCCGAATCCCCGGTGCTGCTCTGCCGGTCACAGAGACGGGCGACGTCGACTCAGAGATCAGCAGTCTAAACACATATTACAGGCTTGTTATCCCCCCCCGGCCATAAGACCGGTGGCTCTGCTGAAGCCGCTCACAGTGCGACGGGACAGCCGGTATCAGGACTGAATATTCTGAATCTGAGAGCCTTGAGCCTCTGGGTGACACATCTCCATCCCTGTGTCCTCTGTTTTCTCTTCTCCAAAGCCAAGGGAGCAGCAATTACACCCCTCTCCTCCTCCCCTCGTCCCCTTCCCACTCCTCAAAGTGACTGACAGGCGGACTGACGCTTCGTCACGGCCACACCAAAGCTATCTTTTAAACTACATTCACCATTTTCATGTGTATTGTGGGGCAAGGGTGACGGCGGGTGGATGGGGGATGGAGGGAAGCAGGGAGGGGAGGGAGGGCAAAGCTCCCCAGATGAAAATCCTAAATCAGTATGCCCCGCCGTTGCAGCTGAGGCCTAGGCGGGGATTCCATTTAATTTATTCTCCTAAGCCAGGGAATCAGGCCATCAAAAGGAACCAAACTATCAGGTTTCCTGTGCTAAATGGCCCAACAGTGCGATGTGGCCAGGCCTCGGATCCGACTTAACCCTTTCGAGGTGCCGGGAGAGCGTCGGAGGCAGCGGCCCTCCTTGTCCATATTAATTTATCTGCTGACACTCGGAGACAGCGGGCCCAGAGTCACACAGGCTCAGCGAGGACTTGTGGACTGAAAGTGACATGGAGAGAGAGAGGGGGTGGCACTCCCTCCCAGCCTTTGGTAGCTGTTGGATATCCCTTCTTTAGCCTTGTTTAATGGTTGTGGATCATGGGATTAAGGGACACAGGCTCATGGTCGGCCATAGAGTAGAGTAGATCGAGCTGGCTTCCCTTTATTGTAACCTGTTGAAATGCAGTGTAAAAACGGATTACCTGTTGTGTACTGTGAACTACAACTGCTACATTTCACAGTTCAGGCATTTAGCTGATGGTCATATTCAGCTGGTGTCTTGCTCAGTGGCACTTCAGCAGGACACACAGGTGTTGACTGGCATGCATTGGCTGTTGTGGGGATTGAACCTGCGATCTTTTGATTACAGGATGGTCTCTCGCATCACCAGGCCGTTCTGCAACTCAAATTATAAAGGAGACAGATCCTCGCCTATACTGTATGTTGGATTCTAGTCTTGTTGTGGATGTCTGGTTCTAAGGAGAAGAGGGAGGACTTGTGAGTATGAGCAGGGCAGCCATATTGGATTGAACTACAGCTACTTCTGTAAGAAAGTAGCTGAAAAGAAAAGTTGCCCCAATACTGTAGATTTAGTTTTGATTGGTACGAGATTCCCTCATAATGCCACGTTGGCAGGCAGCAGCTCACATCAGAAAAGTGAGTAGGCTGTGGAAGAAAGGAGGTGAAAAAAAACACCCTTTTGGCTCAGTGATGAAAGATAATGGCAGAGAATTCAGAGTAGCAGTTGATTGTAAGTATCTGGCTGGATTACCCAGGGAAAAAAAATGTTGCATTTGCAATTATTGCAGTTTTAGCATTTGTTTTTTCATATTTAAAAATCGTTTTTCTGTGATTAACAGCTATCTGACACTATCTGAACTGTCCTGATGTGGTTAAACCCCACCCACCTGGTACTCTAAATAGATTACACACTACATTAACACTATTAACACTACAAATTATGCACACATACTATTTGACTCAGGTCTGATTTGCACTCAGATTCGATGGTTTCTCCTCTTTAGACTGCAATAAAAATATCCAATCTGGGTCAAACGAGGTGAAATATAATATTATTTTTGTTGCTCATGTGTAAATCCAACTAGTGAGTTCTGGGAAATTATCGAGGTTCTCGTGTGACTTTGTTTCCGACCACATCAGACTCGGCGCTGACCAAAAACAACCAAAGACTACTGTTTAAACCTCAACCACACTCACAAATATACTTCACAGTGGCTTTGTTTTCTGCTCGACTTGAAAACCAATTTTACCGCAAGGGGTTATGGAGGTTTCTGTATTATTAACTTATTCTAACATAAGAAGTGGCTTGGCGCTCTGGTTTCCCAAAGTGAGGTCCAGGGACCCCCAGGGGTCACTGTGGGGGCGGCAGGGGGTCCGCAGTAAAATGAGCAAGAGTTTGACTTCACTATCATTTCATTCATTAGAAACAGTTGAGCCTCTCTACATCATGACATACACAGCAGGATATTAACACTAGGAAGGCCAAGCCACAGCCACATTAATGGCTTTTTTGAGTATTAGAATGGAAATTTCTGTGCTTTCAAAATGTCACTGCATGACTTTTCCCTGCCCACTTTCTGTACAAACAAGTGTTGTTAATTTTTCAAAATCATCACAATCACGCAAATTACTTTCAATTGACGGCTTGTTGGCCTTTTCTTAAACCCACTAGCCTTTTTTAGGGTTCAACAACTAACACCAACACTTGAGCAGAAGGAGAGAATATCCAAAATCAGTAGCAGTTAGAAACAGACTGTTGTTGTTACCAGACTTCAGTGAAGGCTCCAGTCATGAAGAACATAATATTACATTCTTCTTATGAACACACTGGAAAGCGGGGCAGATCTCTGATGACCAGCTCCTTACCCCTCGCCTCCTCTCCTCCTTGATCTTCCCCCACTGTTTGCTTTACTTTATTTTGTGTTTTTTCTCCCCCCCTCCCCCTGTAACTTTTTCGTGCAAAGAATAAAATTTCATCTGCGCGGGCTCTGGGAAAGGCAGCCCTCGGATTGGCCCTTGCCCGTACAGATGCTTTGAATTTACGGAGCTTTTCTGCCTGCGAGGAGAAGCGGGGAGGGATGGATGGATGGATGGTGGGACGGAGTGGGGGAGGGGGGGGGTGAAACCTGCCTGTATTTCCTGGGGATTAGGCCTCAGATGGGCGCCCTCAGAGGAGGTCCCGGGTCCCTGCCTCCCTGGCTGGCTGGGAAAGTGACCCCCATCTGACTCCGTGGTCCTCACAGCGCCCTGCCGGCACACTGCAGCCCCAGGACGGCTCACCTCGGCCTGCATGGCACCTGAACCTGCATCCAAACCCGCTAACATTTATACCTTACACAAAAACATGGACTTAAAACAGTTGTGAGGACCTTCACTGACTAGATTCGTTTCCTAACCCGTAACACTAACCTTAAAGGGGCATTAAGTCATTTATAACTTTCATCAACTTCTATCGGCGACCAAAGAGATGCAACATGAACAGGTATCTGGCACCGCTTACGGTGGCCTGTAATGGACAGAAATATAAAAGTAAGATAGCAAATTAGAGCAGAGATCCAACAGAAACATCTAATGTAAAGGTAATATCTCACAATGCAAAATAGTGTCTTTTCCTTTGCTCTTTCGGCCAAACAACAGAATGTGTTGCAATGCCAGTTGTTTGTGTGTTTCCACCTTTCAGCAGTTGAAAATGTGCGTAGGTGAAGGGAGATTGCCAGAAATCGAAGCACTGGCAAAGTAATCGTTGAGTCATCGGTACAGATCAACAACTCTATCAACCTCCGCGCACATATATCATGGTCATTATGTGCTATGGGTCAGTAAACATTTTAATTAATACACCTTTAACCCTCTCCACTCCATGCCAAACCTAATCTGAGTCTAACCTTAACCCTAAAACCAAGCCCTAACCCTATAATAGCTCCTTACAGAAGTGAGACCGGCCAAAATGTCCTCACTTTGGAGGATTTTCCTCATCTTTCTATCCTCATAAGTAGAGAAATACAACAAACACACACACACACACACCGGCTTGGTAGGCTAGAGCAGTGATTCTCAACCTTTTTCATATCAAGGATCCTAATGCAGTCCACATTAGGGCCACAGACCCCTACTTGATGAGATTTCTTCTCTCTGACCCAAATCTGACAATATTTTTATTGTTAGATATGATTTTGTCCAGAATTCCATGACATAACAGACTATGATCAAAACAGTCATTCTTCTACATTCTCTAATTGCGTTAACTTTTTGTAAATTAAATAATGGTGAAGCTTAATAATTCATCAGTTTGCTACGGACCCCCTGGAGGTCCCCGGACCCCACATTGAGAACCACTGGGCTAGAGGACATAACTGTATGTGGGATACTTGAGCTGAGTGTGGCTCTCAATCAAATCAAATCAAAAATGTTGCATCATCCATCTGCCATTTGTTCTGCAACACTCTGCATTATACTCATTTCAATACAGCGGAGATGGATTTATTATTACATTCAAGACCCCCCCCCCCCACACACACACACACACACACACACGTTTCCCAGTGGGGACAATGAAGTTCTCTCTTACAATAAAACTTTACACTGGCACACATGCATTTTCCACACATTTTGAGGAACCCAGACTTATTTTTTTTTATGAGGTGCACAGTTTCTGGCAGTGTCCTAAGAGTCTGCATGAAATACAAAATGATCTCATAATTTCAACAGGAAGAAGTCCATGTTTTGAAAGGCATTTTATTACCGGACTGTGTACAGACCTTGTGTATAATCATCAATTGTAGCAATTCTTTAGAAAGCATTTTACATTTATCATAAGAAAGTTATTGAAAAGTCCAAATGCAGCAGAGCAATCAGGTTTCTCGTGTACGTCCGTTGATCCCAATTCAAATCCAACTCAAATCAACCAATGTCTGTGTAGCCCTCCTCATTAAAGGGGTTACTCCGGCACAGGAAATGGCTGTGATGAAACTTCAATTCTTGGTTATAGAGAGCCATCTAGTGGTAGCTGGGAGACAGAAACCATAGCAACAGTAGAGCGCCACTCCTTCCAGCAAAATGAATACAATTGCGTTGGTTTATGGCTTAACAAAGACAAAAACACGCAAAAACAATCTCTTCGAATTTTTTTTTTTTCCAAATCGCCTGTGCCTTTAGAATTAGTGTGAAAATTAAAATAGAAAATAAAAATCTATGTTACAGTCCAATATTTTACTATAACATTTCACAAATACTCCATCTATATAAACATTGACAGGAACACACAATATAAACCATTTGTGTCCTGCAAAAACCTTTTATCTCCAGTTCTACCGTTTTATATCATTACATATATTATTATTATTATTATTGTTATTATTATTTTTTACTGAAATTGTTTTATGACTCTAGTACCAGGATTAGTGACATTGTAAAATGTAGGATATAAGATATATAATGGGAATTTATGAGATTAATTAACCCCTTCTTCCAATTGCTGGAGTATTTTTTTTTTTTTGGAAATTCAAGGTCTCTGCAGCACACTGTATGAAGAAAGGCAAAAACCAAAAGGATTTTGCAACACACAGCACAAAAACAAAAATCATTCCAATATTCCGTTATAATAGTCTCCTGAAGACCAAAGTATAGCAAACTTAGCTTTTCTTTCTTCTTTAACTTTTCAGTATACAGTACTATCAACAAGAGAGATGTTCCAAAAAGCAGAATCGATTCCAAAAATAATACACTGAAATAATTGTCTTGTGTTTTTGAGTTCAAAAGGAAGAGGATAGCTATCTTTGCTGCTATTACATGCATTAACCCGTATTCATCTGACTTCTCCGGAAGCCTTGTAATTGAGGATTAGCTATCTGATAACATCTTTTGTATATAATGAAAATTATATCTTTTAAAAGCGAGTTATCTCACTCAATGGATATCTTTTATGTGACACTGTTTGTACTGAAGGACTGCAGAAGAAACAGTGCATTTCTACATTTAACGCCAGAGTTCAAATAAGAAATAATAACAAATATAGGAAAAATACAAACATAATGCAAAACAAGTTCCCGGCCTTAATAAAGATCCTTCTTTTTTGTGTTTTTTTTAAACAAATCACTGGTAAACATCCTTCCTATTTTCTTGCAGGAAAAAAAAAAAAAATCCCAAACCAGCCTTTACCCAGGCAGGGGATGTGGGGGTGGGGGGTGGGGTGGGGGGGGGGGTCGGGGGGGTCGGGTGGGGAAAGGGGTATGATTGGAAGAAAGGGGACAAGGAGGCAAACTCTTTTAGCTCGTTTCCAGCTTGGCCATCTCCTGCACATAGATCCCTATGCTCTCGCTGTCAAACAGCACAAAGTAGACGGTCTTGATGGTGGAAGACATGGTGGCCACAAAGTAGCTGGAGATGGCCTTCAGGATCAGCTGGGCAGCCGTCTGCTTGGGGAAGCCATTCCTGAGAGAGAGTACACAATACAAGTACATGGGACACTTTTGTGAAATGATGTCAAAAACTGGAGACACTTTTTCAGAGGTACAGCTTCTCTGGAGCAGACATAATTTAATTGGTAAACCTTAATGGGTGGAGCCAAAGAACCACAATTTTTTTAGAGCGCAAGTTAGCTAACTTGCAAACTTTAATGGCAAAGAAGAAAAACATAGCAATCTTTTGTTAATTCTAGGTAACTAGATAATGTGTAAAATGGCATATTGACTCTCTTTCTATATAGCACAATAAGAGTCCTCGGAAAACAAACAAAAACAAACAAAAAAACAAAACAATAAATTAAGTCTTTTCATTTGGGGAAGTCTTTACTGGGAAACGAGCAAACGGATAGTTATTATGGCAAAGTTCATATTGCATAGCACTCGCTATATTTGCTTTACACAGTATGTAGACAAAAAAAGATATAAACAAATTAATCACAGTGGATAATGAAATTTTAACATCCATAGCCATATGATGTGTCCAATCATATGGCATTCTACTGGGATTTAATTTCATAATGTTCCTTCCAAGTTTACTGAAAATGCCTACTACAACTGACTATAGTATACAAGCGATATGAAGATGTATCTTGAAAACAATGAAAAAAAAATTGGACAGTAATGGTTTCATAAATATTACCAAAGCGATTTAATAACGTACTGGAATCAATAGAACCATAAGACCATGTTTTGTTGCTTTGTTACTGAAGCCGTTCCAAAGCTGTAGTTCATGTTTCCAGATGTAAAACATTTCCTTTCATTTAGAGCGGCAGCGGGTAGATTGATAATTAGCGATTCAATGCTTCACATAATCACATTACTCTCAGCAGATAATTATATTGTACAATGTCAATCTGAAGAGTGTGTAGGAGGCTTGTTGTTAAGGAGAGAATACTGCAGGGAATACTATAAACTGTACAAGGCCATGCAGGTAGTGTCTAATTTCTCTACTTTCATTCTGTCTACTGATTTTATTTTTGCTATTTTTCTTTTTTAGTTTTATGTGAAGCACTTTGTAAGTCTGTTATTGATAAGTGCTATACAAATAAACGTTCTTCTTCTCCCTCGTATAATATTCTACTATATGTCAGGCCTGGATGTTTGAGTATATATGTGTGTGTGTGTGTGTGTTTGTGTGTGTGTTTTCCATACCTCCCACTACCAATGGAGGGGAAGGCCACCGACTTGAGTTTCTTCTCGTCGGCCAAGGCCAGGCAGTTCTTCACCGTCTTGTCCAGCATCTCCTCACACTTGTCGGAGCCCCAGCCTGGACTGTTACAGTGGATGACGTACTTAGCAGGCAAACCGTAGCCAGAGGTCAACACAGCTGAGGGATGGAGAGAAGAAGAACGGTTAGAGAAGAGGAGAAACACAAGGAGAGAAAACAGGTGAGGGAGGAGGGAGAAGGGGATAGAGAAAGTGAACAGAGGGAGAGAGTAAATAAGGATGGAGACAGAGAGCAGAGAAGGAAGGAGGGAAGAAAGCGGAGAAACTGACTTGAATAAAAGAAAGGTTAGACGAAAGAAATGGTGAAAAAGTAAAGGTAGAAAAGGAAGCTGGGAAGTGAGAATGAGAGGATTACTAGCATTCTTTTCAGCATCACAAGTTGCATTCTCTGTAAATACACAGAAAAGCAAGGTTAAGTGGGGAAAAACATGCTATTATTGTACACACTCGTTCCCCGCTTGCAGATTCCTACATTAATCGGGTATTTGTGAGATCTTCAGTGAACCAAATCAAAACACCTACCTTGAACTGTTGCCACAGTCTACAAGCTGTAAAATCGTCAATATTCATCACTTTGTAATGTTAAAAGGCATAAATTGAGGCTGGAAGCATCTGTAGCGAGTTAGCTTCAATAAACTGGATGACGTATATCTAAAGATGTAATTTTAAGACCAAATATCGCTAGAATAAACTAGTGTGAAAACATGTGGGGTCGTTGTCCCCTTTTAAACACTCCGAGCAAACATTTTGACGTTGAATAGATGTTGATGCAACAGTCTGCACCAATGTTGAAATCCAGTGTAAATATACTGTAGCGTATTAGTTAAAACGACGTCTGTAGTAGTTCAGCTGCTACCTGCATCGTTTTGTGAAATCGGGACCTTAAATATCTTACTGATATCAGTTCAAAAGAGCTTCCAAAGCTGTTACGATGATTTTTTTACCATGCCAAAATATTATACTCTGACAAATTTTGTGTATGTTTTGTTTGGGTTGATGAACATGGCGGCCGTCCTGCACGTCGCCGTTGTTGGCTGGATTTCTATTCATCACATCCACTAAAAACAATTTGATTAACCAGTTTTGTCAGAACTGAAAAGCCAGCAGTTGCATTGGGACGACCCGAGCTGCTGAAAGAACACTTTGCTTTGTGGAAAGAAGAAAAAAAAAAAGTAGGAAAACTCCAAGAGCTTAATACGGTTTGACCAGGGTATTATACAGAGGTGGGCTGGAGAAATCACTTCTCCAGACAGCTGGAGAGGAGAGGAGAGGAGAGGAGAGGAGAGGAGAGGAGAGGAGAGGAGAGGAGACTATTTCTGGACGTATTTGAAAAACATGGTTGGTCTCTGGAGTTCAAACATCTAGTTTCGTCTTCCATCAAACCGCCTGCTGTAAGACACTGTAACTCAGCCAAAGCCCTTGACGCTGTGAAGTGAGAAAGCCTCCAGTCATAGTTCATTAGCCCACAGCTAGCGTGTGACTGGACCGGACTGGATAACAGACTCAAAGTCGAGGACAAAGCTGATTTCCAGATGGCACAGAGAGATGGAGAGACTTCAGACAGGAGAGTGAGAGCTAGTCAGACCGCATGTGTGATCTTGTCGTGAGGAAAGTGTGTAGACGATGATTACCGTTTTCATGACTGCCTGCAAAGTTCAAGCTGTTTTATGGTTTGGAAGAGAGGAACAGCATGTAAATGTATTGGAGTGAGGAACAGTATGTAAACGTTCTGGAGTGAGGATGTAGAACAGAACAGAACAGAACAGAACAGAACAGAAGAAAACAAAGCAGAAACTCCATCTTTAAAAGTGGTAATCTGCAAGTTCCTCGTTTCAAATTTGCACTCATTGCTGTGGTGTTTTTTGTCTTATAAATGAGCCATGTTTTGCAAAGTACACTAAAGCTCTCTCAACCTGCTTTTTGAAATATTAATAAAAAAATGTATTCAACTACTATGTTTGACTTGATAAGCACTTTATCTCACTTTCCCGGCACCTGCTCAGCCTTGAAAGTGGGAAGCCTGCTTGCAAAGTAAGGTTGAACAAGTACTTTTTTTTTTTTTTTTAAACACACTGAAGAACTTATTCGACAACTGTTTTGAACCAGGTCTGGTCAGGATGGCGATTTGGCGCTCAAGCCGATCCAGATCCCCAGAATCCCTGACAGGCTCTGCATGGCTTGGTGTTCAGTCACCTGGTAATCTACTTATGAGCTCCACACAGAGAGCTGGATTAGGATGCGGAGTTAACTTGGCTGAGTGTGAGAGAGAGGGGATGGTATGTGGGATGTGGGGTGTGGGGGTGATGAATAATGAGAGAGACAGAGAACGAGTGAGAAAGAGAGAAAGAGAGGGATGATGAGTGAGAAGGAACAGACAGAGTGGGTGAATGAGACACAGAGAGTGAAAGATTCAAGTGTGAGAGCATGTGTGCGTGATAAAAGTGTGAGTGTACCTGTGCGAGAGGGGGATAAAATCAGTAGGGTTTGACCAATACAGTTTTTGAGGGTCGATGCCTATACTTTTAGACTGAAGTTTTCTACAGAAGACATTTTATGCCTAAATTAAATGTCTTTAAATTAGATTTTCATGCCATTACAAGTATTCTGTGCATCTGTTGGACCTTGCAGTCAGTCTAAGATATATTCTGAAGACATTTTAACTTTTTTTTAGTTGTGCGCACCATTTCCTGGTCTTTATTCAGTATTATTTCCCCACCAGAATTTTATTCTTGGCAGGATGTGCGTGATAAAAGTGTGAGTGTACCTGTGCGAGAGGGGGATAAAATCAGTAGGGTTTGACCAATACAGTTTTTGAGGGTCGATGCCTATACTTTTAGACTGAAGTTTTCTACAGAAGACATTTTATGCCTAAATTAAATGTCTTTAAATTAGATTTTCATGCCATTACAAGTATTCTGTGCATCTGTTGGACCTTGCAGTCAGTCTAAGATATATTCTGAAGACATTTTAACTTTTTTTTAGTTGTGCGCACCATTTCCTGGTCTTTATTCAGTATTATTTCCCCACCAGAATTTTATTCTTGGCAGGATGGAAAAGGATGACAAAACTCTGGGATACATTTGGTCTTAAATGAGGAATCAATTTACATAAGCATAATTGAACAATTAAATGAGTAACTAAAATGTGCAAAGAAAGTATCATTTAATGACGGAGGTACCTCCATCATATTGAAGGTGAACGACACTGACTGGCTGATATCCAATACTTAATCAAAGGCCAATATTGTCCTGCTATATTGGTACAAGCCTAACAATTAGTGAATGAAAGGGAGACAGAGTGGGAAATGAGTGGGTGAAAAAGACAGAGGGAGGGAGTGAAAGGGTGTGTGTGTGTGTGTGAGAGGGGCTCTGTGAAACCTGTGTGTTGATGAAGTGCATGTCCACTCTGCATAAGAGCTTATCCTTACGACAGTGTTCTGACATCATGTGCTGCATGTGGAAGGAGCGGCCAAAATGACCAAGCCCTGTCCTAGCTGTGTTTGTATGTGTGTGTGTGTGTGTGTGGTCAGAGATTTACAGGACACACTGACATCACTGTCATATGAGCTGGGTGGTGCAACCAGTGTGCTTGAGTGTATCAATATGCACTTTCCAAATCATTTAATGACTACAATGGAAATAAGTCATACCAGTTTATTATCGCTTTGGGCTGTGCCTAACCCTACGTTGAGACAGAATGTAAAAAGAAATTAGAAGCAGTGCGAATGCATGGAAAGTCAATGGAAGGAGATGAACGCAACTTCGCTCTAGAGGCTTGAATTGAGGTGAAGAGGCATTCATTCTAGTTCCATTTTTTCAACTTGAGAGGAAAATTCATCTGATGCAGCAAAGCAAAAGTCAATCCGCTTCAAGCAGAACTCTGTAGATTTCTCCCCCCACCTAGTATTTACAGCAGGACAAATGTCTATTGCATATTTATGACCAATAACACAAAAAAAATGACCTCTGCACAAAAGGTTTAGAAAAAGCAACATTGGTTGAGGTGGATAATAATATTCCACCATGTAAACTTACCGCCAGCCACCTCTAGAGGGCCGTTTTTCTTCTTGAGCTCCTGTATCGCTTCAGTGAACTCCTTCCCTCCCTTCTTTTCCAGAGCGCCACCTGTAGGTGGAAGAGAGGACTGGGGTGATTAAATCCCCATGTACTGTAGACAGACAGACAGACAGACAGACAGACAGGCAGAGAGAGAGGAGGGGCGATGGTCATGCAGGCAGACATGAAGACAGACAGGTAGGCAAGCAGACAACGATGCTGCAACTCATTTCACCTGGCCGCTCTCTGAATCTGAGCATCCGCCTCCCACACAGCATTAAGGCGGGTAAGAGTTATTTCATTTAAGTCTCACATACAAAGCATACAAAGCATGCAAAGCTGGTATTCTCCAAATGACTCATTCTGAGTCAGTTAAACTACTGTATTAAAGCCTCAGTCCCTAACTGCTTCCCTCTGTCTTCCCATACTGGCTCTTTCACCCTCAAATTAAATTACAAGAGTTTCTGATTCAAACACTGACAGTACAAGACAGCTAAAGATGAGCCTCATATTTCTTGAGGCTATAAAAGCTTTGTTTACATTGTTTTCATAAACATTTAAAGTAAAACAGACTCTTTAAGAATCTAAATGAATATATCTAAAGTTTCTAAAATGTATGTGGCCGAATGAAATGCGGTTTGGGGCGCTGGGAAAGCAAATTTAACTATGCTCTCTTCCTGTTTATTTTAATTGCAAAAGGAAATCACTCCACATTGATCACACTGTTTCAAATTTATTTATCAAAGCTAAAGAGGGAAGCCACACAGAAGACCAGAGAGGAGGTAGATGATCCGAGTCCAGCAGAGCCAAAAATATGAGTGTTCTGGCTACAATAACATGAAAAACAAGCAGGCAAGAAAAACACAATAATTACAGTTAATGTCAGCCTTTAAAAGAAAAGTTAGTAAAAACCGGCTCTTCCAATTATTTCAAGCAACAGAGTAATAGCCAATCCAAACAAACAAATATAACATAATGAATCTGGTCTTTGTAGTGCAACAGCTTGCTGTATAGTAATTAGTGGTTAAAAAAACATTTATTGTCATTAAAAGAAAACTTCTCAATGACATATGCACATTGATCAACCCTCAAGAATTTGAATCTGAACCCTCAAGAAATAAATTTGTCTCGTTTGCGATAGAAACATGGTGGACATTCTCATTAACTAGCTGAACAGACAGCACAGTCAGGGGGATTGGGGTTGCAAGAAACAAAGCGGCTCCCAGATTGCCCACATTGCAGTCGAGTGAAACAAAGCAACAAGCAGCGTGGTTTCCCGATTACAGAAATGCCGTTATGTGTACCTCATATTTCAGTTAGGACTGCGTCTTCCACATGACTACCAACAGTTCAACAGTTTGGAATTAATAGTTGGAGAGCATGAAATGTTTAAATAGTAACTAAACCCTAGTCCACTTTTGTGGGTTTGCTTCTATCTAGTGGTTAAAAGCAAGCTATTGCAATTGCCATCTTCTATTGGCTGATCTTTGGTGCCATATACTCATGGTACTGTATGGTGCTTTGGATGACAGTTTCCACCAAATGGCATAAATATCACAATGGAGCATGTAAGTGTAGTGGGGTAACGGGTTCAATACCCGCCTTCACCATTAGAGGTTCCCATGTATTGCAAGTCACTCTACTGTATATCAAACAGCATCAGTCAAAATGTAAAAATAGAAAATGCAATGCTGTTGTGACTTTTGTCCATTGACTACAATGCAGGCTATCTGGGATATACAGAGGGAGAAAACACAGGCAGTCGTGGTCTCGGTGGTGTCAATGGTTCCTTTACCTACTTCACCACCTGTATAGAGGGAGGAGTTGGTCGGGTGAACGACAGCGTCGCTATCCACGATGGAAATGTCGGCTTGGACAACTTGCAACTACAGACAACGACAACGACAACAACAGGCAAACAACATGGTGGTAAAGACACAGTGAGTGATGTAACAAGATGGGGGAAAGACGAGAAGAAGAAGAGAAACAAAAAAAAGAATGAAAGAGAAAGAGAGGAAGTAAAGAGATAGAGAGGTGAACGCGCTCCTTATTGGCTGATGACGTCACAGGAAAAAAGGAGGCAACTGGGAACATGGCGGGTCAGATTATCCAATTACGAAGCAGGATTGCACAGAAAGCCAGACTAACTTTCATGGAACTAATCAAACTACCATGAATTTTTTGTTGATACTCTTCAATAAAAAAAGAGTGCATAGCCCAATATTCACATTTTATTTTTACAGATACAAATTAGGACATCAAGACAACCACATTTTTTCAGTTGTCTGGCTAATTGCATAATCCTGTATTCTGGAAAAGCGCCCATGAGCATTAAGAAGAACCGGGAATTTTATGATCACACTCCAGGCCACCAACCTTACAGTACGGCTGCAGTGAGCAGCTAACGGATTTGCATGTCAGTTTTCTGGCTGCCATGGTGAATTATTGTTCTATTTCAATGTGTCTCTGGAGCAGCAACAAGGCAAATGCCTGTACGTTTATTGTACTTTGTCAATTAAAGTGATTCAGAAGGCTTCACCTGGCCCAGATATCTCATAAACATGCCATGCAATTAATTTGACTTTTGCTTTAATGCCTATCCAAAGCATTATGAGATCTGGTAGCCAACTGTAAGGGGGCAACCTGGAGTGTACCTTAAAATATCTATATGATAGGCAGAGCTGCTCTGAGGGGCTTTGATAAAATCCTTGAATGTCTCCACAGAAACCCTTGTTCTACTACCAAGAGTTATATATTATTTATGATATTCCATTGATCCTCAAGATAAAATTAGTCTTTCTGCTGCCCCTCCACTAAGAGGTCAGAGGGCAGGCTCAGCCACAGAGCAGGCCAGTCACCTGGGACCCTCACCATGTATTCATACTGCGAGCAACGGAAGTCCATTTATTTCCTGCAGAGCTGAGTGACCGGGGAAACTCAAGACAATGTGTGGACAGTCAACAAGTTTGTCGGCTGAGAAAAGTTGGCCACGGCTGAACTTTTCGCAGTCATCTGCCATCGAAAGCCAGTGAGATTTCCATGGTTCCTTGATTCCCTACTGATGTGATTTTGTTTCGTGAGCAATAGTTCCGCCTAGTGCAAAATGGACATTCAAAGCTTCCCAGTTCCCTAAAACTTGTATTTTAAAGATGGCAGCGTCAATGTCTAAAAAACAATGCTTGGAGAACGGTTGCGTCCTTCATTGGGGTCGATGATGAACTCTGACGTAATTTGAGTTTTTTCTGTATATTTACGATTAATGCTATCTAATTAGCGCTCGCTCGCTAGCTAGCGATGTTGACTTGACGTAACATTGTAGCTGCAGACCGCTACATAGATGTAATCAGATTCTCTCGCACCACTCACAATCAGTCAGAACAGAGCGACACATCAACCAAGTTGCTCGCAGTGTGAACAAGCAGTCACTTTAGAAGACTGCTAATCAATTTCATTATCCAGCAAGATTTGTTGGTACACCTCTGTAAGTTTTTGCATCTAATTTATTGCAGATTTAACTTAGGAGAGGTCGTCAAGTTGTTGAGCTTTCAAGGATTTTTTTTTTCCCCAAAACCCCACCAAGACCAGAGGGGGGGTAGGGGGGGAGGGGGGGCTCACCTAGATCATCTTTAAGTTCAAGTTCAGCATTGGTGGGGTTGATGACCCCCTCCACGTCAAAGCCAGCCAAGTTACTGACCTCGCTGTGGATAAGGTTGAGCTGCGGAGGGGGAGGAGGCAGGGAGAGCGAGGGGGGGGGGGGGGGGGGGGGGGGGCATGCCGAGGAGGGAGGGGGAGGGGGGGCAAGAAGGAAGGAGGGAGGAAGCAAAGCCATTAAAAAAAGATTCACACCACAACTTAAAGGGATACCTTGACTTTTGGTCTATTACAAAACTGGACACTCAGCCTACCTGCTCTACAGTTGCGACCATACTGACTACCAAGCTGCTTGAATGAACATAGTGACTGAATGCTGAACGTACCTGAGTGGAGTGATACGTACAATTTACTGTCTGAATATAGAGTGATATGTACAGCCTACTGTCTCTGTGCAGAGTCATATGTACAGTTTAATATCTATTATACAGTATGTCTTGCACTGTTCCTTTAGTCCTGTTGATCACGTCAGTAAACACTGTTACTGTGTACAGCAAGTTGTGTATATGTCTGTGCACCAAGACAAATTCCAGCATATTAATTGTACTTGGTGAATTAGATTTGTCTGATACTAAATTTTAGTTGGCTTATGGCTAGCTGTATCCCACAGTTTCGATAAGGAATGCCAACAATTCTTGGAATTTTATGAAGACTGTAGGACAAATGTGAATGTCTTGACCAAAACAAAAACCTAAAAATTCAAAATGTCAAGGTATCCTTTTAATGGTAAGAATTTCAAATGGACTGGCAACATCCTTGTTAGTATTTCAGAGTTTAAGATTCATTAGTCACCTGTTATCCCAGTTCAATTGATACAACCACTTTTAGACTTGATAAGAAAATGCCAAGATCACCCCAAGACAAAGTGTGGAGCAGAATAGTGATCTTCAGTGTGTGACAGAGATTGAATAATCCATGAGGGAAAATCTAGGGGGAGGGACTGTGCAGTTACAGTAATTAGACTATAAAATAGCAAAATACTCGGTTTTCTATTCATGGGTTCATTTTCCTAACCAGTGGGAGGTTAATTGCATTCATTTGATTCATTATCTTCCATTGATTTCAACAACTATTTGATTGAGTACTGTGCCCTTTTACAACTGGAGAGCATCCAAATACAATAACTGACCCAATTAAATTAGTTCAAGTTGGATTTCAATCTATGTAATCCATCTAGAAATGCGTAAAATATTGTAACATTTTATAGAAATGCCCATAAACCAATACAGTATGTGTTTGAAACATTGCATAATTCAATTTGGATTTCAGGCTTTTAAATCCATATAGAAATGTATAAAGGGCTATAAACGTTTTACAAAAATTCAAGTCAAAAACAAGTTGTATTTGCATACGCAGCAGCATGTGATGTTTTCTGACGTTCCTCAATAAAAATAACAGGTATTCATTGATGAGGAAAGCAAGCAAAGGCTGTTCATCAAAGAATCCAAAACAGGGGTCTGTGTTATTGTGCATTAACCACAAACTCAACCTGTATTATATAAAACTTCTCAGACTATTTAAGCCAAACAATATGGGCTATTCTCCCAATTCCATATGTGTACTAATGCAGCAGCCTTTATTAATTAGCTAGTATTAATTAGCATATTAGTATACCTATTAGTATATTAGATGGTGAATGCACGTTAGACCAAAGTATGCAGTGACATCAGCAGCAAATAAACTCACAATAGGGCACAAAAGCAGATGATTGTTATTACAGCAGGGCCAAAGCCAGGGAGGCTAACAAATCCAAGATACACATGCAGTTCCCATAGCATTCATGGATGTTGCTACTGTACTTTTACAATTCAAACTTAGTACACTGCTCTCTTGTACTGCACTCTAAGCCCTGATTTGAAGTACAGGCAAGTATAGAAGAATTTTTAGGAAGTACAGCATATTGGAAATTTACACTGACTGTACAAAATATCAGAAACACCTGCTCTTCACCTATTCACCTATTAAATCTGTCTCAGTCATGAAGGGGAGATGCAGATCAAAGATAGGAGACAGGTTTTTAAAATGGACTGCACAAAATGAGGTGGAACTCAATATTAGGAAGATGGACCTAAGGCTTACACACTTGTACAGTGTATTACTTTTAAGTGGTTGGCCCCTAGAAGACCTGTGGCGGGGCAAAAAGATATTTGTTTTTGTGTCTTATCAGTAACGTTGTAAGAGGCACAAGGAGAGCAAACTGATTAAACTACAGAGAAACTAAGAAAACTGTGTATATATTCTGAGAGAGATACTGAGCACTGATCTGATCATTACTTTTACTGGACAATACAGGCTCAGACCATTAGATTTGGGGTCCTTAATAAAATATGACGATCATTTTTTTTTCTACAATAGATATCTAAGATCATTATCATTATCATTGAGAAAGACACAAAATTAAGTCTTTAAGACTTTCCTTTGATTTTTTATATATTACACATTGCCCTTGGCATTGCATTTTAGCATGAGGGAATCCTCTGAAAATCTATTTTAGCCTGCATAAGTATCAGTGAATCCCTCAGTAAAAGTAATTCAAGTAGTTAGTACAGGCCTGTCTAGTGTTAGTATAGCAATGAGCTGGTGGAGGGGCTAGTATTGGTGATTTTTTTTTTTAAACCTAATTGTAGCCTGGAATGGGTTATCAATGCATACCTTACTTCAATCAATCAATAACTGACTCAACTCAACTTAGATAGTTAGCTTACACCCGTCTAGGGTTTGTATAGTAGCGAGTTAACAGAAAACTGACCTTTTGACCCAGGAAGAGGCTCTTGGTGGAGAGAACAGTGAAGCTGTCGGCTGGAGTTCCCTCTGTGGTGCTGTCTGCTGACGCCGCCTTGCTCACCTCACCCTGTTTCTGTGGAGACACAACCATCAGTCTCATTATCCATGAGCCAAATGATAGCCGTATGATCATGTGACACTTGATTAATGCGACAGCGACAGAACAGCGGCTCTGGAGCTGGTAGCAGGGCGGTGGTACTCTAGTGCAATCTCAGGTTTGAGTCTGATTTTGAGACTACTTGTGGTCACACATTTGGATAGTCCAATGTTAATACTCAACTTCCTATCACGTGACTATAATGTGTCCCTAAAAAGTCTACTGAGTTTCAAGTGATATTCATAATTGTGTGAAATGTAGTCCATAGATATTCAATGTCTGGGCTAGGGTTAATCTTAGGGTTGGGGTCAATGTTAGAAATAGGGTCAGGGTGAGGGTTACATACTCTGTCGAAATGCACCAATAGGCAAGTGGCACTTTGTTGAACATCTACTTTTTAAATCGCCTGATAGTTGAGTATCACCATGGACTATCCAAATAAAGTGTTACCGTCTTGGTCTCGGCCACTATTGGATGTTGACTCAACTTTTTCCTGCCTAACTAAACTAACTCAAAACTTCTCAAACTTCTATGCAAGGAATTCTATGCAATTCCTAAGCATGGATGAGTTGGATGTTGAAGGTCACAGAGCTTCTGCAGATAGATCTACTGTACATCTCTGTCCATCCGTAATGTTTCTTGCC
This sequence comes from Centroberyx gerrardi, assembly GCF_048128805.1. Classification (NCBI taxonomy): domain Eukaryota; kingdom Metazoa; phylum Chordata; class Actinopteri; order Beryciformes; family Berycidae; genus Centroberyx; species Centroberyx gerrardi. Next base: position 6,471,785 of record NC_136007.1, on the reverse strand, counting down.
CATTTTGATCATGGTTTGAATAGGACTCGACTTGCTTTTATTTCAGTCTTAACTTGGTTTTGACCCTCTTTGGACCTGGTCTTGAGCTGAACTTGACTGGATCTGGTTTTGGAATTGACTTGGACTCGACTAAGGTGCTCAAGGACTCTTCAGCAGGGTGGTTGATTGCTGATGAGAGGCTTAAACCCGGGTTTTCCAGTTGCAGGGCGATTTCCCTACTCACCACACCACCCTGCTGCCCATATTTCCCCAGTGTTGTATTTTGTACAATGTTGTATTTAGAGACATATTACTACAACTCAATAGTATTTCACTTTTTGGTATTTCAAGTATTGTCTCAAATAAGGTGTAATGAATTGACTGTTTTTGTTTTTTTTAACTAATCATTTCATTAATTTACCATGACACAAGATGGAACCCCACTGCTGAAATGTTGCCCCCCATTGCTATAAAAAGTTAACAGCAATCAAAATTCATCATCGCTTCTTCTTCAAGAGACATTTTAAATCACAACAAATAATGAAAATGACACTGGGATTAAGTCGAACGATTTGATGAAAACACTGAAAATACATAAATTCAGAGAAATAAATGCAGAACAGCATCAGGTTCGATTCGGCAACAGAATTCATGAATTGCAGAGAAGCAACTATCCATATCTGCAATATGATGCAATCTGTGGTAATTCCTGACTTTCTGAAGTCAATTTGAGCCAATCTGAGCACACTGCATCTCACACTGAGTGTGACAGTAAATTATATCTAAAAAGGTACAAAATCCCCATGAACTCTGAACATGAACTTGACAGAAAAACGAACCAAATTATAAACACAGGGTCCTGGCAGCTAAACAACCTAAAGTGTATACTATGTCATTAGTTTGAATCTGGTTCATGACGTTTGTTGAATGATGCCACTCTTGATTTTACCTGTCACCCTGCACTGCCTACTGTCTGATAAAAGCAGAAATGCCTTAAAATTACGTGAAATAAACGCAAGCTTACATAATGCTGCTCTTAGGCCAGGAACTTTCAAAATAAATCAAATTCCAGTCCCTGTAACTTTAGCAGTTGTGAAGACATGAAGAAATAACTGAATATGAGCATCAGTCCAGACTGCAGTTTGCCCTTGGTTCATTTTGTTATGCCATGCTTCCAAGCAACAGCATTCATCCCATTAATACCCATAAACCCTTGTGTTTTGGGGTTTGGATTACGTTATCACCCCTAGTGAACCGCACCGCAGTTCTCTTGGAAGAGGACCGCGACTCGCATTTTCAAGCATCTTGGTGCTGTTATTTGGTGCCACCCAAGTTTGAATGACGTTGTTCTCACCTGCCCAAATTAACCAAAGGAGTAAACGTTCGAAAAACGTTTGAATAAACCGCTCAAAACATGCCTGTTCAGCTGATGCCATACCTTAGCCTTTCCTCCTCCCTTTTTCCCGCTGAGTTTCTTGGTCACCGGTTTCTTGGCTGACTTGGGTTTCTTTTCGGGGGCGGGTGTGACGGGTGTCTCCAGTTTGCCCTTTGCCCCTCTCTTCTTGGCCAGCAGCTCTGGATGGATGTTGGGCAGGACTCCGCCCGCTGCGATGGTCACTCCTTTCAGCAACTGAGACAGAAGAGACAGAGTAGGAGACTTCAGTTGTCTGGGTCCAGCACAGTCTGGAACAGTGTTCGGTTCCCACTCATATTCATTAATCATCTCTGCCAATGAATTTGGAAGGAGGTTATGTTTTCATGCCTGTCTGTTTGTTAGCAGGATATCTCAAAAAGTAACAAACCAATTTGGTAGACAGATAGCCCTTGGCCCAATTTGAGATAGATTCTGGTGGTGATCCAGATCTGGGATTTCCACCAATAGATGATCATCGTTTTTTTGCCATAACTTTGATGCTGCATTCATGTGCTGGTGGGAAGGTCCAACATCCAGGACTTCCAAGTCAGCTGCTAGACAGTGTTACATTCACATGTTATTTTCTTGGAAAATCAAACCCAGAAGACAAAAATTAGGAAACATAAACCGTCCCGGAGGCTGCAGCTTTGCAAGTTGGAGAATTGTTCAGCATAGGCTTGCGCTCTGCCGAGTGCCTTGTAGTTAAACATGTGACAATTTGAATTTCATGATTTGTGGAACTGGCAGTGGCTTCACTGTTTGACTATACAGGCACTGAGCAATGGGATTGGGCTCACCAATTTGTGGGCTGGACACTGTTAGTCTGTTTTTTTACAGGTACCCACATGAATAAAGCAATTCTTTGTTCCTGGTTCTTGAATAGCATTCAAGGTTGAGGATTGAAATACCATTCATTTAAGTGACTTTTAATTCATTAAAGCAGCCCCCAAAGACAGCTATGCAAAACCAAATAGCAAAATTCAAATGGTTGTGTTGTTAAAGAGTGACTACAAGAGAAAATAAATGATCCATGGAGTTGGATCCAGCCTAGGGGAGAGACACATTCGATCAATAACAAATCCTGACTCGATGTTCCATATAGAGATGCATAAAAAAGCAGAAGCAGTCATGCTTACACTGATGGTTCAATATACTGACTGTGTTACTGTAAAGTAACACAACTTTTAGTAGGAAATCCACTAACTCTGGATCCTTTTTAAGGGGGGGTGAAACCCTAAACTTACTTTTTTCAGCTGTTAATCAATGTTCAGGGCAATTTTCTGATGAAACACATCCATCCATTCATCGCTTAATATTGTCTTCCTGGATTTTATGTGCAAATCTCGGCTTTTTGGCACCAACTAGTGGTGGAAAAAATATTCTTAAAATGATGACGTGTTATCATTTCCTATCCTATTGTCACCCACAACTTTTTCAAAATTGGGGAGTGGGAGGAGAGAGGCATTTTCTGTCCGTTTCATCTCCATTTAAGTAGTGGATCAGGAAACTCAGGGCATATTGAACTAATGAATACAAAGTGCCTGCTAGTGTCCAGTTTACATGAATGAAGACTGTCTAAAATTATGTTTTTAGATCTCTGTACAACAACTGACCTGGTTCAGCTCCTCATCGTTAGCGATGGCCAGCAGGATGTGTCGCGGCGTGACGCGGCCCTTCTTGTTGTCCCTGGCTGCATTACCTGCCAACTCCAGGATCTCAGCTATAGAAAAAAATATATATAAGATGATTTCATCAATAACTGTTGTAATGCATACAGAGTTCAGAAAATAGTATGACCACAGTATTGAGTTGCACCTCGTTGTGGACAATCCATGTCTTCCAAGGCTTACAAATCTTTTCACACGTTAGCTCCCCTCCCCTTCGTGACTGAAGTCGATTTAATAGGTGAACTCAATTGAGGCTCGTAGCTTTCATGTGGTGCTAATATTTTGTACAGTCAGTGTAGAGTAAGAATGAATTTATACGCATATGAGAACAGAGGGAATCTAATGTCTCCTAATGGATTCGATGTGTAAGTATGCCTTCAAATGTAACCAAGCAACTCTCAAGCAAATACCAGGCAATTAGGTGATAAATGAACTGAGAAACCTCTGGAAATATGGCTTCAAACAAGAGTTCCCTCAGCACTCTCCACAATTGTCATATCTCACTCTTTTTTCCCCACTAGGGACCACACTCGGAATAAGTACAGAATGTCTGCATGTTTCAGAAAGCCAAATTTAAAAGTTTTTGAGACCTTTTTAATGCAATCTGGAACTTAAAACCAATTTAACCACCAAAGTAAACTTAAAAAATATGTCAAAAACAGCCCAATAATGACTGAACATAGCTAATGACAGTGCTAGAACTATAAATGTGCAGTATAAGAAAAAGGACAACAGGAACCTAATTATTTAGGGATATGTCAAACTTTGGTTATTAAAGCATATGCGACGAAAACAAGATGTTTGGCATGTTCTATAAACCCTGTTGTGTATTAATCTTAATTAAAGAGTCATGTGGAACAAACTTACTGCAAACTCTAAGTGCAAATAATGTAATAATGCATAAAAAAATTTGAAATATGAAAATTAAAATGTGCATCCCACAAAACTACACAATTCATGGCATTTGCCTCATTTTGTTCGCCTTACTTTCCACCTCTGCTTTGACTAGATATCACTGAATATAGAGAATCTGTCAATACCTCTAGTTTCATATTTGCATCGAAATGAAACCTAGAAAAAATAAAACTTGAAAAAAAACGACCCTGTCATTACACGGTGATAAAACTGAGACCTCTGAAACTGTACTTAAGACATTTACTACTTTTAAATACCATAATTTTGGATGATTTAAGGCTTTTTCTGGCTTTTTAAAGACCAGCAGACACCCTGAAGTAACTAATGCTCTCAGATCCCTTAACAACTACACAGTCAAAGTGCCCTTGTGAGAAAAGCTGCTCAGCGGCCAACAGTACAAGACTGCAGTTGGACCGCTCAGCTCCCAGGAGTGAGTGAGTGAAAATGAATGAGCGTGAGGCAGGATGCTGCTGAAAAAGCCCACTGAGCACTAGACGTCATTACAACCTTGTGTTTATGCTTAGCTCTCATATAACCCAGGATCTTTTTGGCAATGTATGACTCCGTTTTAGACCAAAATACATTATTACATATTTAAACAATGCATAAACTGTAAATATGAAAAATATGCACCAGAGAAGTACAAGATAATGCTTTATTTTTGTCATTCACCCCAGAAGACGTAGTCTGAGACGTAGACGTAAACCCTATGTAGCCTCATTTTAGCATAGACGTCTATACCCAATTAGACATCTTTTAAATGGCTAATCAACGTAAACTTGCTCAGTGGGAGAGCATGCCACTCTGCAAACTTTCTCTGGATTAAAAAATGTCTTCTATATGTTATCTTCTGTGTTCAAATACGCGCAGATGCAAATATTTTACCCAAAATAAATCCAATCCAGTCTCACCAGTAAGGTACTCCAGGACAGCGGCCATGTAGACAGGCGCTCCCACCCCGATGCGGTACTTGGGCAGGCCCCTCTTGATGTAGCGCAGCATGCGTCCCACGGGGAAGATGACCCCGGCCTTGGTAGACCTGGACGTCTTGGTCGTCTTCTTCTTTCCTCCTCGGCTGGACATGTTGCCGATTCCGCTCCGCTACCAGTGTTAGGATCTGCCGGGACACAGCAAAGAACATCCATGAACACATTTGGATATTACTTTTTTTCCTTCTCAGAATTTTGATCTAATACAGAATGAGCGGCAACTACTGGGTACGTTAAGAGTGACTTTAATCCTTAAAGCTGCACTAGGCAAGATTTTCATGTGAAAATACACCTGTATTACACAATGTGGGTCTTCCATCACCTCTTAACTGGAACGCCATAGACTTGCACGTTTTGCCCAAATTAAATTCTGCTGTCAGGTATGTACAATTATCCACCACAGGAAGTGACATATCTAACTTTAAGAGCAAAATACAATCTGTCTCCTCAACAGTGAGCCACGCTCCGTCCAGAGAAAGCTGGACTCATCAACATTAGATCTTTTCCTCTCTCGTCTCTTTGTTTTCCTTTGGTATAAAAACATCACAAACCGGCCGGTTGGTAAACATTAGCGAGTTTAGTGTGCAGTTTACTGACGTCACCTAACAGGATTTCTGGGTATTGGAAGTTCAAAACTTTCAAACAGTTGCCTCTCGCTGCCATTTGAGGGCCACAAATATGCAAAGTTGCCTAGTACAGCTTTAAACTAAGAAAAAAATGATCTGTAAGACTCTAAAATTATTATATTTCGATGCCTTTCTTTTAATTATGTGAGTAAATTCCTTTCTGTGTGACATTAAGATATGCCATCTACTTTTTTCTAAACAGTATCAGACCAAACTAAATTGAATTCCTCAATAAAAAGTGCAAAAAGACATGTTGCATTCTTATTGTAAGAATCCAACATTTTGAAGCTTTGCTACCCTTCGATACCTTAAATTTGATATAAAAGATTGGTACAGTGCTGATACAGTAGGTATCATATTCTAATGAGCAGCCCTAACTATAATATTACTCCCCAGACTCTTGGGCATGAGACGACAAAATACACTCTTTCAAGATCTCCTGCAGTTCATTCTCTGCTTTCATAAGAAATCCTCTGGATGCAACGACTACCACCTCTGTTTTAAATTTGGATATTACTGTATATAACGTCAGCATTTCTTAACATACACTGCCTCGTGGTCTAGAATGGGTTGTGTATCTATTCCTATTGTTTTACATGTGCTTTAATGAGCCTGGAGTCCCACTAAGTATCTGATGTGAGTCTATTTTTACAGGCACAGTATACATAAATCAATGTTCCTGTGAATGTGTCCATTTCCCTGGTTTTATTTTTCTGCATGAGGTATTCAGATGGCTCTATGAAAGTAGTGTAAAAACCATGTGAAACCAGAGCAGTTTGGCTCTCTGGTAACAGACATAAAACATCAGATAAATAGGAGCCAACGGGACAACCACGAGGAAATTTGGAGAAAAAAAATGATTCTCATAAAACATCAAACAAAGTGTTGTTGTTGTTGACTGACCCAAAGTGGCTGAGGACATGGAATATGTTGCTTTACCCCATGACTCCCATTAATTTAGCATAATGGTGTGATAATTACTCCAGATCCAAGCTATGTAATCCAGTTTCACCTGTTTTTTGTTTTTGTTTGTTTGTTTTTCCAGATTACTCTCAGGCAAAAGAACAATTTGAATATCACATGCGTTTAAGAGGCATGTTGGCATCTGGTCACCGCTCCTATAAGATTCATAAGAACCCAAACAGATATTTTATTAACCTACTCAATTAACAAACAGTGCTGACATCATGGAAATTATTACAGAGTAAGCGCATAGCAATGATTTATTAGGTTAAGCCTTCATAAGAATTCAAGTCAAGCCTATGAATAATTCCATACACCATGTAAAAATGCACTAAAATAAAATCAAATTGTATTGAACCATAGGCCTATACACCAATTAGCTGTATTGGTAATCAATTAGCCCCACGGTAGGCCAGGCTATTTCCTAAACCTGCTTTATTGCCATTCTTGTTGCATCGATTACCCCAACAACCCAATTTTTTCCCCCCCTTTTTGAAAAACACACGCCATGTCACATAGAGCCTAACTGTAGCAATTACAACGTTATTGACCGAGAGATAAAAGCTCGCAGTTTCCCTGCAACATCTGCAGCAGCTCCTCAGCCAGGTGTATAGGTGGGTTAAAACACACACTGGGCATTTCTTCAGCAGCTGGCCACTGACAAGACAAGACTACCATTTCCGCATGTGAACAGCCCGCTAGATGACGCGCACAGGTACATTTACTGTATCTGCACGTCGGCAGAATAAACCCCGCTGTAAACCGAAGCTGTCAGGCGACCTAACGACATTTTCCTGGTCGGTCAGCGAGTTTTCCTCGGGATTAAACCGCGGCAGAGCGGCGGCGGAGCCCCGGCAGCTGCCCGCTCCCTCGGTCTCCGGTCTCGGCCTCCATGCCAGAAAAACACGACATGGCAACCTTAACGGCTCCGTCGGGAAAACGGAGACAGACTCGCGCAACCCGAGGCAACGGAACCCGACCCGACACGACGTTAACCAAACCCGGTGGATTACTTACAGAACAGGGCTCAGCAATATGTCTCCGGTCCTGTGTGGCAGGCAGCCCCCCGGTAACAAGCCTGGGCAGTGTCCTCGACTCCCACAATCCACAGCGAGCTAAATATTGGAGCGAGCCAGCGCTGCCGTTGCCATGTGTGCGGAGCGATGCAACTATTGGAGAGATAAAGCTGCTGTGATCTTTACCCTCAACACACACCTTATACTGTCACGGCCTTCACATTGACTAACTGAGCACATGATATATCAATACTGCTGCCAGATATACTAAGCTTACACCAGGCTACATTCTTCTGAAATGGCCTTTTTTACTGCAGCCTGCAGCCTATCCTGAGTTTATTCATTTGCACAAAATATAACAAAAAGTGGTATGAAGGAGAGAAAAAAAGAAATGTGGTTATTGTGCAGGAGAGGTCAGAAGCCATGTAGGCTTATAAAGAGGCGGGCTTTCCCTGGAATTACAATAATAAAAATGACTGCAATTAGGACATATCACAACATCAGCAGTAACAATAAAAAAAAAAAAAAGTGTGTTTGAGACCAAACATAATAAAATTAAGTAAGTAAATAAATAAATAAATAAAAACAGGGAACAACCAAAATAAGTGACAACAACAACATGAAATTAGTCAAACAAGCAACACAAGCAGCCTACATCATGAATCAGTTGACCTTTCAATCCTAACTTGATTGAATCCAATTGATTTTAAAGGTGTAAGGAATAGCTTCAGCGTGCCAGCAATTGGGCAAACTTCACCTTTATCTCCCTATAATTAACTCCTTTCAAAAGTGTCACTTATTCATTCATCTGTGGTGCTCAGGGCGGCCCCAGCTACAGTATTTGCCTAAGCAACACAAATGCACATACACTAGAAATGGCTCACATTATTAGAGCACGTTTTCATATAGGATTGCAGTGTTGCAGCATAGTTGCCATTGTGTTAATGGCCTCCACCTACTATATGTGCGACACATGGCTGTCAGTTGGGTATGGCAAGGTGTGGCACGTGACATACTTTAGCGTATAAGTAACTCCAAATCTGATCTTGTAGTTTTAAAGTTAGTAGTTATAAAGGAGAGTGAAGATCAAGTAAAAGTTGCAAGACATTTATTTGGAAGCCATAACGTTAAAAAAAGTCACATCAGAGAGGCATTCAGGTCCAATGTTTCCTCTAAGCTGTGCAAAACAGTTTGGTATTCTACTAATAATTTGTCACATTGACACAATAAGAGTAACTTGACAGTCATCAGTCATTGCTCTACTTTGTCCTCGGAAAGTTTAGGTAACTTTGCCACACCTTATGGTTTTAGTGAGTTGACTTCTCTGGTCCAACACGCCCCTTCTTGACTGGATATTGATGTTGGTTTCTGCTCATCTGTAACGCTCCTCCATCTTGGGTCTCCAGCAGCTCAGATCCTAAATCTGTGGACAGGGGTATTGTGATTTCATTTGACTATAGCGGTTGTGATTGAATGATCTTATCTGCATCTTATCTGTATAAACCTTTGGAGTTTGAGTCAAGCCCCATTTGGCTGCTGGTCTGATACAATTTGGGCACGCTTGTTGTAGGTTATGGGAAATTTGAGATAACTTCAGCCCATCAACTCTTTAATTTGCTGAATCTCATGTCGTCATACATTAGAATATTCTTAGGAGAAATCACTGTTACATACTACAGACACCAGGGCGATGGTTAATTCAGATTAAACCCAATCAGTTTAAAACGTAAATAGAAACCACAATTAATTTGATAATGACAAGATTAACTCTAAGGGATGATGAAAGTGTTATTCTTTTTATATTCAAATTTTGAAGAAACTCAACTCCATGATTTGAATGAATTGGAATAAAAAATAAAAAATAAAAAAAAACCAGACAGGGCATGTCAGGGCATTTCCTTTCAGGCGATATTGTACTCCCACTGGGCAGCTGAGCAGCCGCTTGGCTCCACTGAGAGCAAATGTGAGTGAACTCCAATCCTGAATCAGCACACGCACCACAAAATGGGTCATCGTTTATTTAAATCCAAAGGCAATCCGGCCTGTACTCCCCCCAGTCTGTCGAGGGAACTGCATGTGCCAGTGACAGATGTGTGCCAAAATCCAACAGCACTGATGCAATGACAGCAGCTTCACACTGGAGGTCAGACCTGAGCTGTGCATTAAAACAACTAGTACTAATCTAATCATTGACATTTGATAGATGTAAATACTCTGTTTTTAATTGTAGCATTCAGTAGCCTGGATTTGTATGCAATCATCCTCTATACTTATATTGGATTAAATTTTAATGATTCCCTGTAATTTATGAATCAGATCTCGTATAATGCAGAATAAAATAGGAATTAAACCAAAAGTGGTGATTCCAGAGTTGAAGCTTATATGGAAAGGTTAACAAATTATTCTTTTCAAGGATCAAATGACATGGGTATGTCAATGTTGAAGTTTTTCCAGTCATAGCAAGTTTCACAGTAATAGACATTGTCCCATAAAAATGTTCAGCGTGCATCCATCATTTTAACTGTGCAAGCATTCAAAGTGCCACTTTTTGGCCTCCATTTGTGAGATACTGTATGCCAGATTTTTTCTAAGCAAATTATTTTCATTGCTTTGATCCATAGAATTATCTCTGAAGATTACACCAAGTTTCACAGTAATCGTGGAAACCCAGTTGGAGCTCATTATGTGATAGACCGCAGTCTCACAGACCAAGCACAGCCATATTTGGTCCAGCAGCATGCATGTCAAATGTCATCACTTCTGCTCACACAGACTGAGATATCAGTTTTGGGGCATTTGTGGCTCCCTCTATTGGATGATCTTAAAATGGATTTGAAGTGTGTGGCCTATAAAATCGATGATTGGACAAACAACCACAGAGTTATGACCAAATACATAATTATGTGATTATAAATAGTCAATCTGGCAGACTAGGATGGTTCAAGAGGCAAATTGGTGGAACTTGCAGCTTTATTAACTACATTTGGTGTTGATTAGTAATGTATAAATCAAAGTGTTTGTCTTATACACCCTCATCATAGAAGTGGAACCTGCCATAATCTATAACATATGTTTCATGTTATGGGGTATTTAGTAAGTAACAACAATCCAACAGAAAAAAAAAAACTTTATGTTTGACACCTTTAAAACAACACAGTGGCCCAGTAATGTTTAGGTAGGAATATGAATATGAATATGAATTGTCAATTGTTTCCTTAATAATATTATATCAAGATTCTTTCATAATATAAAAGAAATATGAAAGGCTGCCTGTCGCAGGCCTATACAGTATACAATGAAAGGTCTGCAGGCCTCCAGGGGATTCAGGGATTACCAGAGGGTCCCCATTAAAATGAGGAATAGTTTAATTTCACTATTACTTACATGAAAACAACAAAATGAAAAACTGTGGGCTAATAAGGAAGACTATTTTGATCATGCTGTAGATTTCCACTGTTATCTCCCCACCTTCAGTAGTTGAAGAAGAAATTTATGTAATTTGGGACTAAACCAGATCTATTTTTTTTGTTTTTTTGTTGGCAAACCTCTTCCCCAGTTCTTTACGTAATGGTTAGCGTTAAATTACCTTCTGTAAGCTAATAATCACTGATAGTGGAACCACAGCAGACAAGACAAGCCTGCAGGTTATCTGAGGGTCAGGGGGAGTGAAGTGAAAGGTGAAGGAGACGTCTCTCTGTTCTGTAACATGAACAAGCAGAGGGTAGGGTATGTGTGTGTGTGTATGTGTGTGTGTGTGTGTGTGTGTGTGTGTGTGGGTGGGGTAACCTGTACTGTATAACTCTTTGGTAGCATGGCAGTAATGCTGGGATTCAATTCCCAGTGGGACCACCAAGGCCAAAAATGTGTCTACTCACGGTACTGTTAGAGCTTTGGATAGAAACATTTACTGAATGGCAGCTCAAAAACAAGGCAAGAGGTAAGAGCGGAGGAAGTCTAGCACTCTTGCTACTAGCAGAAGAAAAAAAACAGTGCAATCCAACCATACTAAGTTATCTAGTTTAGCTTGTTAGCTAGCAAACCTTCCAAGTTCAAACTAGCCATACTAGCCAATAGCTATCTAGGTAAGCTAGGTAACTAGCTGCTGACCTTCCAACATCATAATTTGTTTATTTATAGTTAAGTAATTCCTTCTCTGCTGAAATTTGCCAGTTATGTAACTTGCGCTCTGAAAAATGTGGTTCTTTGGCCCCACCCACTGAGGTTTAACTCAACCAATCAGATTTTGCTGCCTCTAGAGGAACTCTGGCTCTGAGAAATGTTTGTAGAACTAAAACTCCAATCTGCTACCAAACATGACAACTATACCTAGTAAAATAAATTAACGGCAAATGATTTTAAATCCTAAGATTTAAAATCAAGAAGAGATAAGATAAGATCAAGAAGATCAAGAAGATAAAATCAAGAAGAGATAAGATAAGATTTCTGGGAACATTTTTGTCATAAATCCTATAAGGCCATCATGTCAGGCTTTGTCCTGGGACTTTGGATTATTTACTGCAATCTCATGAGTGATTTGGGGCTGTGACCCTGACAAGATGCAGAATGTAAAATCTAAAAAATAAATTACATAGGTACAAACAATTATAAGAAAGCACCATTAATTCAATTTTTTGAAGATATCCATCGACTCCTCTCTCCTCTCCTGTAGGCTACATTTAATATTCCCTGCAGTCTACATTGTGCACTATGTACTGAAGCAGAAAAAAAAAATCAAAGAGTGAGAGAGAGAAAGAGAGAGTGAAAGAGAGATAATTGCATTCAAAATAGTAACATATTTGGGGGTAGAACACACACACGGAGCTGTAAGCTATTTAATAATGTAGGCTATTGACTTTTATGTTGTAGATTGATATTAAGTTTTATATTTTTGTATTATGAAGATATGGGATGTTTTTCTATGATCAAACAGCAAAGAGTGGCACTAATTACTTCAGGCTATCAATAGTTAACTCTACTCGTTTCTATTCTATTCTATTCTATTCTATTCTATCGGTGCAGTGATCTCCCATGTTTTCAACCTTCACCTCGATACATGTGGACTTGGAGGAAAAGGCTTTGAAAACACATCCTGACATTAAAAACCACACAGGACAGAGGTGCCTACTTCCGTGTTCTCGTGAGTCATGTGACCGAAGATCCACCAATCAGAAGTCGTATGCTGCTGTAAATAAACGCTTGGACCGAGTTATGTAAAATGATAGAGATCTGCACTCACCGAAGCATTGAGAGAAGATGACGGTCGACACGCGCACCGACAGTAAGTGGGCCCATTTCATTTCTTTTTGTGTCAAAATTAAATGAATTTGCTGTTTGGTTTGGGTGCAGTAGGGTTTTAATAGAGACTGCAGATTCTGCAGAGAGTTAAATAGATTCAGTAGATTCAGTAACATCACTGACATCAGTCTATAGGACAGCTTGCAGGTGTTCAATCAAATATGACATTACTATTGGGTTAAAACTGTGTTGTTATCGCTGTATTTTCCCTAATGAAAAACAAAAATCCTTATAATATTCCTATAAGGACTTAAAGTGCGTCTGTGGTCGTCAATGATAACTTTAGAGTGACCTTATTGTAGACTACTGTATTTTATTATTATTTCGTAATATGGTATCACTGTAATATTCCTAGAAGATATTATATAGTTTATAGTTTTGGTGTAGCCTAATATTTGTTCTATATACTATTATTCTAAAATGTACATAATGTTACTATGGTTCTTTTTCCATTAAACTTTCCCTTCCCTGCTGAGCTACAAAAAGAGACTGAATGTAGGACAAGTTGTTATCCCCAAGAATTTGACCAAAAAAAAAAAGTTCAGACGGATTATAATAGGATTAATGCATAATCCCCCAACTGTAAATTTTGCTCCAGGCTGCACTGCACTCAACTGATTATTGTACCATGCTATAAAAAAAAAAATGCACTGAAGTAGATAAAATGTCATTACTTTATTGAACATTTTGTTGAATATTTTATTGGATTCATATTTCAGACAAATAGCCTTACTTGGATAATCAGTCTATGAGAAAGACAAATACATTATACATTTAGTGAGCAAAGTGTCATTGATGTATTTAATATTTATGCAGCCTATAAATGATTAATGATTAATGATGTATTAAAGAGATTGTTGTATCTTTCAAAAACCATTTGCGATATCAGCTAGAACATCTGCTCTGACAAAATGATTGCTGACATGAATGAAATTGAACATACTGAAATTGAAGAGTTCAATTCCAAAACACTAGATATACATCTAACAAAACAAACAAAAAAAAAAAAATCATGATTAAATTAAAGATAAAATACCCAGCTTCTAAATGCACTATTATTTTGCCAGCCATGGGTTTAGGGCATTATCCTTAAAAAAAAAAAAAAAAAAAATCTGCATATTAATGTTCTACAGCTCAATTATTTTGTAAAAGCAGGGATTTCTCATTTTGGAATTAAAGCCTTCAATCATCTATATTTAGACCTTAACTTACAAAATAGTATAATTTTAGAGGGTTTTATAGTTTGTTTTCCTGAAATCTTATTCTTCTTAATAGGCCTATTCTTTCATTTTAAGTAGTATTCTTGAACATCAGGCGACTTGGTTCACTCCAAGTCGCCTGATACAGTATATCCAAGTATGGATATATTGTAGCTATGAAACTGTTCCTGAAAAAAAAAAAGCATTTACAGTGTTTTTGTTGTTGTGTTTATAGACATGAAGGGATCAGTCACAGCCAGCAGCAGCAGACAGGTAAGAGCGCAGCACCTCTCCAACTGTACGCTCTGTTATTACGTTGATTGAACATTACAAATAGATGGTAAAAGGCAGGCAAACAACAACACAATGCGATGAGTCACAGTAAACAGAGGTGCAACCCTCCTGCAGATTTTCTATTATCTATTTTATTCTTTTCTTGGCTGTCTGGTCTTTGCTGTTGGATTACCTGTCCTTTCTGTTTGTGTGGATGTTGTTTTACTCTGAATAATTTAAAAAAGGGTAATGCTTTACTTATTCCAGTCTATTCACCTCTGTAATATATGGAAAAGCATGTACATGTTACTTTGTACCCTTGTAAGTACATCATATATTAAGGATATTTTCAGTACAGTAATACTTTTCCATAGGTTAAAACACATGTCAGTATACTGGGATAAAGCCATTAGAAAGTGAAATGTCACCAAAAAGACATATAAGGCCGGCATCCATCAGACTGCTTTGTTGTGCTGGCCATGATGCAATAATAGGCCTTTTTACAATATTACAAAGACATCATCATCATCATCAAAGAGTGACAGTGAAGTAACAATACAGAAAATTACATTATAATTATAATAATATAATAATTATAAAGATGGTGGACTGTAAGGGCAGTGGGAAGACAATAAAATGAGTCCCATTTGAAGTTTTTGACATAAGAAAATGTGAATAAAACCTAAACCACATCATAAACATCCCTATAGATACACATAAGCTGTCTTATTCTGGCTGGCGTTGTTACCATTTCTCTTTAAACCTGTTATCATTACAAAGTTAATATTCTTACTAAGGTTTGACAAATATATTGGTTTGATGTTTTATTATAAATCGGATATTGACCAGTCAGTGTCATCCACCGTTGGTAGGATGGAGGTTCCTCCCTGACCACAGCTAGTGAATGTGTTTCTATTATTATTTTTATTGTTATAGAAGATGGTTTCCAGATGTCTGACCAGAGACCTGTGGTGTGAGACTACTTTATTGAAGAGCGTCAGTTGTGCCAGGTTGTAAAACCTGTCATGAAACCTGCCTCAACATGCCTTAAAGTCCCAATGAAACTTTGAGAGCATCTTGTTTCCTTAATGTGATGTATTTCCTGTTGAAACAGCATATCGGGACGGGACATACTGTAACACAGGGAGGGATCATTCAAAAGTGTAAACCAATGGGATATCAGTCAGGGAGAGAAAGACAGTTGTATTTGATGGGAGGGACTGTTCAAAAATCTATGTTTTATTGGTTGGAATCTTTATTTACACCTCCTGGTACATGATGACATCACCACTTAAGATTTTCTGTTTTCCAGGAAGTAAAAGTAATGAGATTTTGATTAAAAAAAAAAAAAAAATGTCATAAATTGTAAAACAGGTGTATGGTATGATAGTTTTCATTTCTGTGTCACTTTAAGGAGCTACTAACCCACCTAAACATTTCATTAGTCTGGGTTTCTGTGGACAAAAATATTGGTATCGGCCCTATAAACCCCAATGGGTCGAACACTTTCTTGCATTTTATTGTCTGAGTCAGAGGCAGCCATTGACATTGCTACTATCATGACTGGCAAAAATACAAAGTAGATCTAAATGTAAATATATGAGGTTTGGATGTGGATCTTTGGCAGGAGAAAGTTTAGGGCTATACACTTTTAGGATGCTATTAGGTTATTTCTGAGTAGCCTTGTCTTGTTGTGTGTGTCTAGTAGTTTGTCAGCATGGCCAAGTGTAGCCAAACAACTATCCACCTGACTGCTCGCCTGTGCCTCAGGGAAATCTGTCCTAATATTCATGTTGCTCATCAGGACAGGCTCAACCTGACAAGTTACATTTTTCCACGGAGAGCTCTAGAGGGAACAGAGCAGAGAGGCTGGCAAATTATGGATTACGCACATGAACGTGAGAAAGGTTAAGGACTATCCAGAGTGTTTTGATCATGTAGAGAGCAGCAACACTGAGGGGTTTGTTCTGTTATGCCATGGGAGAAAAGAGAAGAGTGGAAAGAGAGAGTAAATTGAGAAATACAGAGGTGTGTGCGTGTGTGTGTTCTTGTTCTTCTATCCTTGTGAGAACCAGTTTGAGTTTTAGACCTTCGGAGTGAGGACATTTTTGCAAAGTGAGGTCATTCTGGCCGGTCTTTACTTGTTCAAGATGCTAGTTTAGGGTTAAGACTTGGTTTTAGAGTTAAGATTAGAATAGGATTACATTCAGGTTAGGCATGTAGTGGAGAGGATTAGGGGTTAGGGAATGAATGTAGTCAGTGGAAGGTCCTCATAAGGATAGATATTCAAGGATGTATCTGTCTATTTGTATCTGTGTGCACATATCCCTACAGTATAACTGAGTGGATGTGTGTGTAGCACTGAAAAAAAAAAAGCAGCTGGACACTTGGGCCAAAACTACATTGTGAAACATTGTTCCCACTGCTGCCGTGGCTGGGCAAAGGGTAGCTGTGGTAAAAGCTGACATTTTAAAAGGTCTATTGAAGGTGACATCAATCCCTTTAATGAATTCCCACTGAGTGAACTGATTCTCTCTCAGCGGCTGGCTCAGGTTCTGCTTGTACTAGATACACTGTACAGTGTCTTTTGGCCGGGACACGTTTGTACATTTAACGTTTAACATTTCAGATAAGTGAGTAAACCAGAGCATCTTACTATTAATGAAATGGAAGAATAAGCGTGAATTCATATATTGCCAAAATTGCAAACTGCCCAAATGACAATAAATACATTCATTTTTGACAATATAGTCCAAATCAAAAAGAGTTTCATTTAACAGTCAACCTGTGAGTCTTTTAGCTGCTTTTGATATACATCTGCACTTATTACACATATCTGCACATTTATTGTTGGTCAGTTGTGTTGATGCCTCATCTTTTTTTGTAGTTACCCCATGCATGCTCCCCCACATCACATTTACATAGTTTAACTAGATGCTTATTGTTTAGACAACTAGTCAAGTCAAGTCAACTTTATTGCTATTCGAACCCAAGGGTTGCTAGGAACTCTCCTTGGTGCCACAAGTACAAAAACATTAATATATCACATATACTAATAAATCAGTGAATCATACATACTGTAGGCCTACACACCCTTCGTCTAGCCAGCTACTTTAATTTAAAAGAATATAAAACTAATAGTATGGCCTCCTTCAAATGTCCTAAAGTGCATCAGAGTAACTAAACAAGATTGCCACACTAATTAAGTGTTACCAAACAGCCTCAGGATCTGTACTGTTCCTGAACGGCTCGGTCCTGAGGCTATGGAAACAAGAAGTAATTTGACTCGATATACAAGAAGGCAGAGGAGTGTCACTGTCGCTCTCCTGCTGGTTCATTTATTTAGATATTCAGTCTCACTCTCTGATGACTTATCGCTAAGCGGTCCGATGGTGCTGTATGCCTCAAACAAAAACACAAGCCAATCAAAGCATTTTCTGTTTGTGTAGATTGGTGTTTCACCTACCATTGAAACAACATGATGTCATCCTGGTTGAAAGACTCTCATCTGTAGGCTACTGCTTTCAGTGTTGGGCCTTAGTATCAAATAGTTGTTGTTTCAGAGATGTTTTCACTTCATAAAGTGTCTGGGGGAAATGTTGGTATAGCTGAAGAGAAAACACAGCATCATGGGATTGCACTGTGTTGTACTGTCATAGTATCAGAGAGTTTCATGCAGATTTTGTGTTTCTCCTCTCTCCAGGACGGCCCTGGAGGTCTGTGGGACTCTGTGAAGAAAGCAGCCTTTGTCATCGGATCTGGACTCTTATTCTTGGCCGCGTTCGGCAACTCGCTGACATGGTAATATCACCTTACCTTAAAACCAACAGCTTGTCCTGTGATGAACCTGAGAGATGATACTGCCACCAGTATTACAATACAGTAGGCCTACATGGGGGCATTTGTTAACCACATGGGGGCATTCATTATCTCACAGCAGAACAGAACAAGACAGGACAGGACAGGATAGAAGAGAACAGGACAGAACAAGACAGGACAGGACAGGACAGGACAGGACAGGACAGGACAGGGCAGGACAGAACAGGACAGCACAGGACAGGACAGGACAGGACAGGAAAGTAAAGGAAAGGAAAGGAAAGGAAAGGAAAGGAAAGGAAAGGACAGGACAGGACAGGACAGGACAGGACAGGACAAAACAAAACAAGACAGGACAAGACAGGACAAGACGGGACGGGACGGGACAGGACAGGACAAAACAGGACAGGACAGGACAGGACAGGACAAGACAAGACAAGACAAGACAAGACAGGACAGGACAGGACAGGATAGAAGAGAACAGGATAGAAGAGAACAGGACAGAACAAGACAGAACAGAACAGAACAGAACAAGACAGGACAGGAAAGGAAAGGACAGGACAGGACAGGACAGGACAGGACAGGACAGGATAGGACAGGACAGGACAGGACAGGACAGGACAGGACAAAACAAAACAAAACAAAACAAAGCAAAACAAGACAAGACAGGACAAGAAAGGACAAGACAGGACAGGACGGGACGGGACGGGACGGGACAAGACAGGACAAGACAAGACAAGACAAGACAAGACATGACACGACAAAGGAGAGGAGAGGGGAGGAGAGGAGAGGACATAATAGAAGTGAACGGCATAGAGAGAGGCAGACAGACAAAATATACATACAGCACAATTCATCTGCCTTTATTGAAGAAGCTGATTTGTTGCAACAAAGAACATTTTGTAGAGATTTTTCCTGGCCGTGGGCATTTAAAAGCTCTAACCAGGCTTAAAAATATCTTCTTTAAGTGCTCTTTCATATCAGCGTTGGGGTCAATGCCCTTTCTATTCAGTCAATTCAGGAAGTTGATTTGCTTCATAATTCAAAAACTGGAGAGCTTTTCCCATGAAAAAAGATTCTTACATCAAATCTATAAAGCAATTATTGAGAATGAGAATGAATGACTCTCTTTTTTATGTTCACTCAGCTCAAGATGTCATTTGGAGCTGAGAGCAAATTTGACCCCAACCCTAATTCTAAAGCACCAGGCAGGATAAGAAAAAAAACTCTGTCAGAGGAATTGTATACACAACCATTTAGTAACTTTTCTTTTTGCTATTGCACCAGCATTAGTGGAACTGCGTATCTCTTTACTCACTACACTGTACTCATGGTGTTGTATCTGTACATTCCTATTATCCTATGGTCCTGTGAACTTGACCTTGATTCCTGATCCAGGCATCTTCAGAGGTTCTGGGGAGCTTCCGGAGATTTCTGGCAGAACCTGTGGACCGAGCTGTACGTGAAGTTTGAGGGTCATGACGCTGCCTTGTTCTTCCTGGGTAAGAAACAGCAGTCATTTTCAATAGGCACAACATGTTCTGGTAGGTGATTGATCAGTAGGGGAACATTTTGTACACTTAATTTGCTTCACAGCATATTTATTGACGGAGTTGTAATCACAGAGGTCTTTGTCAACAAATAGTTTCCTGCATGGACAAGATAACAGCATGATAAACTGTATATTGATACACTGGAAAGCAGCACCAGATGTAGCCTATTTGTGTACCTGTTTTTTTTGGAGTGGTGAAAGAACAGGATGGATGGCTTTATGGATCTCTCTCTCTCTCTCTCTTTCTTTCTCTCTCTCTTTCTCTCTCTCTGTTCCTTTCTCTTTTAGAATCAGGGTTATCACAAGCAGAGTAAATGTTCACATTAGCTCTTCCAAGTTTTTATTCATCTCGTGTCGAATTAGATTACACGCCTAATTTCATCTGTGATATGAAAATGACTAGGGCTGCACAAAAGAGGAACTTGATTTGTTACTGGCCACAGTGGAATTATGCATTGCAGTGCAAGCAGTTTTCCAATTCTACAAATCAGTCATGATCTCCGGTTTTGGCTTACTCACCTTTATGATGTGGCCATGAGGTACAGCACTAAGGGGAAAATGGCCTGCTGTGTCATGAATTGGCCCGCTGTATTGCAGATTGGATGATGCTTATCGATCTGGCAATCAAATATTATCTAAGACGTTTTGTGCTGCCGGTCCAATACACTGTGCATTACAATGAGTAAAGTTATTTTTAAAGTTATAGATTTTGTATTATGTAAAAGTGAACCTATGGAGCACAGGTGAAGTGATATTCAGCGTAATAAGACCACTAATGTTTTTACTTATTCATGTTTGAGGGTCATGATGTTACTCATGTTTTTATGAATATTTCTCTCTGTTTTAATGTCAATTACCCTTCATCCCAGAGTCACTGAAAGTATCTGAGGGTGCAGGACAAACTTTGCTAAAATCTTGAAAGATATTGGCTTTAATGTAACTTAATAAATATAATTGATCGCTTTATATGAGCATGTTTGGGCTTAGGATGTCGGGCAGATGGTTGTAGAGTTTGACATTTATACTCAAACCCAAACTGGACCTGATGGACTTGACTCAGGTCAGGTGAAAAAGCACTTAATTCTTCAGTTTTGGCCCAGACTTTGGTCAAAACAAACTGTGATTAAGTTGTTTGTAGCAATTTATGATAGCAAATAATGAACAATTTGGGGCCTTTCAAAAAGCTACTATATACCCCTTAAGTATGGAAGCATTATCCGGTCAATATTAAAATGAAAATGATTTCTTTTTACATTTAAATAATGACAGGGTTCTGTCATAGAGGGCGAGAAAATTAAATGTAAAATGGACTTTGCCTTTACATTTTAATATTGGCAGACAATGTGCATACCTAAACTTGAAAATGAAAACTGGGCTTTTGCATTTGAATTTGAATTAGTCATGATTTTTCCACACATCACTTAAAATGAAATCATTTAATTTTAACATTGATTTATGTTATGCTTCCATACTTAGGTTCAGTTCAGGTTGGAGCAAAAATATTTTGAACTCATGCATTTAGCTGTGGGCTGAAATTTTCAGGCCCAGGTCAAGGCTGTCCTTCCCTGACAGTGACCTTGCTTTATTGTGCTTTATTTAACAGGGACGATGCTGGCCCCCACCGTGGCATTCTGGGTGTCCAATGGTCTGCTGCTATTGGTGGACACCACCGGCAAACCCTCCTTCATCACTCGCTACCGCATCCAAGTGGACAAGAATAACCCGGTAGGCTCCAGTCCCACAGTATCACCCCTTAGCTATGGGAAGGAAGATCTCTTGTTTCTGATTCCTTTCATTTTGTCTTCTATCTTGTTTTGATTTTTTTTTTTTTTGCCCCCTCTATGAACTCTGTCAATTCTGTTATCTTCTCCAGTCTCATTGGAATAAGGATTGGACCTATGGGAATAAGGATTTCAGGTTTCCGTGATATCCCTCTTTCACTATCTTTAATCTTTTATTTCTTGCACCTTACCTACAGTTGATCTATAAACTAAAGCAAGTTTGCAACCTGCAAACTTGCTTTAATTTCTTTTGTCACTTTTGCTGCGTTGAACCTTTTCTGCATTGCACCTTGTGATTACTTTCTACTTCTCTTTGTTCTTTGCTGATTTCGTCATTTTTCCCTTGTGCTATCTTCCTGTAATGTGGCTTTATTCTCCTTAACAGAAACACCCACCATCAGCAGATAGATAGTGCAGACAGGGGTGAAACTTAAGAGTAGCTCAACCAAACTATCTGGCTGCTGTCTCCATAGTTTTCCTCTATTAGGCCCAATTCAGTTTCTGATTGGTAATTTCTGGTTTGTAAATTCTAGTGTTGTGTATGATGCTGATGTTTGTTTTGTTCTGTTTGTATGTGAACAATGCCCTTGTGCTTTGTTCTTACTACTACTACTACTGCTACTACTACTACTACTACTACTGCTGCTGCTACTACTGCTACTACTACTACTGTTACTACTACTACTACTACTACTGCTGCTGCTGCTACTACTACTACTGCTACTACTACTTACTACTACTACTACTACTACTACTACTACTACTACTACTGCTGCTGCTGCTACTACTACTGCTACTACTATTACTACTACTGCTACTACTACTACTACTACTACTACTACTACTACTGCTGCTGCTGCTACTACTGCTACTACTACTGCTACTACTACTACTACTACTACTGCTGCTGCTGCTACTACTACTACTGCTACTACTACTTACTACTACTACTACTACTACTACTACTACTACTACTACTGCTGCTGCTGCTACTACTACTGCTACTACTATTACTACTACTGCTACTACTACTACTACTACTACTACTACTACTACTGCTGCTGCTGCTACTACTGCTACTACTACTGCTACTACTACTACTACTACTACTAGTGCTGCTGCTACTACTACTACTACCACTACTACAACTACTACTACTGCTGCTGCTGCTGCTACTGCTACTACTACTGCTACTACTACTTACTACTACTACTACTTACTACTGCTACTACTACTACTACTACTACTACTAGTACTACTACTACTACTACTACTGCTGCTACTGCTACTGCTACTACTACTACTACTACTACTGCTACTACTGCTGCTACTGCTACTGCTACTACTACTACTACTACTGCTGCTGCTGCTACTGCTACTGCTACTACTACTACTACTACTACTACTAGTACTACTACTACTACTGCTGCTACTGCTACTGCTACTACTACTACTACTACTACTACTGCTACTACTGCTGCTACTGCTACTGCTACTACTACTACTACTACTACTACTGCTGCTACTGCTACTGCTACTGCTACTGCTACTACTACTACTACTACTACTACTACTACTGCTGCTACTACTGCTGCTACTGCTACTGCTACTACTACTACTACTACTACTACTACTACTACTACTACTACTGCTACTACTGCTACTACTGCTGCTACTGCTGCTGCTACTTCTACGGTGCCATGCCATTGTTCCGACGGCCCATTATTCCGAAACCCCAATAGTCTGAAAACTCCATGCCTGGCTCCATCCACAACCGTGGCTTCTGACAGCCTTGACCGTAAACTTGCTCTAACCCTAACCTCAGTGACCCCATGCCTCAACACAACCACCTTCGGGATGTCAGACAAATGGTCTTTCGGTCCAATATGGGACATTTTTCGGACTATTGGGGTTTCGGAATAATGGGCCGTCGGAACAATGGGCAGTCCCCACTTCTACTACTGCTGCTACTGCTACAACTGCTACAATGGCTACTACTACCAATACTACTAGGTACTACTACTTGTAAAGAAAGTGTTAAACTAGCCTGACCTGAAGCAAGCAGGCTGGTAAAATGTGTAGCTCTGGCAACAGCTTGTCTACAGAGAGAACGCCCTCAAATAGATGATGCAACCAGTGGAAATTTATTTTATGGCCGCTCTTAACCTCTGATAACTCCGGTTGTTCACAGTCAGTGCTGAGAGCGCTGATCAGAACTAAATATTTTTATGCCATTTCATTAATTGATTGAGTGGAGGGTAAACACATCTAAAATCAGTTTCCCCACCTAGCTTGATAGAGCTTACCGGGCTTTTTAAATCTTTCTGAATTAAATTCACTGTAAACATCATACTGTAGTTAGTCATGTGAACATAGGGTCTTTTAAAGGAACAAAATAATAGGCTAATAAATACATTTTCTGAAAACATTGTTTTTTGTGTATGTTGGTGGTTGTTTTCCTTATGATAATCACCAACTGGAGAGCACAGTTTACCCAACTTTTTATTTACAGCTAATGTTCAATTTTTGAGCTATAACATTAGCTGCACTGTATAGGAAATGAATGAATGGATGAATGAATGAATGAATGAATGAATGGATGAATGAATGAATGGATAGATGAATGAATGAATGGATGAATGGATGGATGAATGGAATCTGTCTCTCACAAAGAGCAAGACAGTGGTGACATCATCTATCCAGAAAATTACACTTTTGTCTTAGTGGAAATGCTGGTGTGTGTGTGTGTGTATGTGCACATACATGTGTACATGCACACAGGCGTGTATCACCTCGACTCCAGAAAAACACCCTTTGAAATCTTCCCTCCCTCCATCCTACTGATGCGACGTGTCCACCTGTCCATCTGACCAAAGTCCTCTTACTGTGTTTGATTAACAGATGTTGTTTGACGCTGGAGAGATAAAGACAGACACTACTGATAACCTGAGCTGGTTGCGTTCTTAAACCGGTTACTGATAACCGGTTTGTGATTGTAAACGTCACATAATCCACAGCAAGCTCATGCTCATTAATGTAATAAAATCACTTAGTTACTTTTAGGTTGTTTTGTCGCCATGATCAATAGAATATGCAAGTAAAAAACATGTTACAGACTGTAATTTGAATAGAACTGTTTTCATCATGTCAGGAGACACTATTTGAATATATTTAAAATTATGTGAAATAACAAACTCTTCCTATGTAAATGCCTTTTCCATCCAAACATGTTTTTCAGTGATCAAACCAGTATCCATCTATTTTTTCAGAATATACAGTCAGTCATGTAGCAGAGGGCAAAACCCACCTAAAGACAGTTTACCCACCTTTTTATTTGTGGAATACAGTTTAAGGAAAAGAAGGATAAATCAATGCTTTTCTGAAAATATAATGATGACGTTAATGTTTTTTTTTTATAGTGGTGGTTGTTTGCCTTACGATGATCTCTGACTGGAGGTCATAAATTACCCACCTTTTTAATTTACGTTTATAAAGTAACTGCAATGGATTACATTTGCCATTTAGATTACTGTTATCCCAATTACATGTAATATTACAGTTTAATCATTTAGCTGATTGCCCCTATCCAGCGTGACAGAACTACTCCCC
The DNA here is from genome assembly GCF_048128805.1 of Centroberyx gerrardi. Classification (NCBI taxonomy): domain Eukaryota; kingdom Metazoa; phylum Chordata; class Actinopteri; order Beryciformes; family Berycidae; genus Centroberyx; species Centroberyx gerrardi. The sequence continues at coordinate 6,446,691 of NC_136007.1, read as the reverse complement.
AACCTCTCTGATAAACCATCTCTGCTGACTAGCTAAGTGGTTTGTTGGCTTCCTGTAGTCAGTGTTAGCAGAGATAGCACCATGACCCAGAATTACTTAATTCTGAGCCTTATCAGTCATAAACTGAGCCAGTCCTGTATTGTGGTCTAAATGTGTGGCAAATGTAATTTGATAGGAAAAACTTAGGCAAAAACAACGGGTTTTTGCCTAAGTTGTTTTATTTATTTATTTTGGTTACTTATGTGATTTTATTTCATTTTATTTTATTACTTTGTTCAGGTAGTGAACAAAGTGTTCACTAACACAACTCACAAATTCGTTTTTTCCGTGGCTGTACACACAAAACACAGTAATGTACTGTATACACATCTGTGCACAAGTACACACACTTGAGTCACCCATCTGTACACACATGCACACACACACACACACACACACACACACACACACACGCAAAGGTCATGATATTTCTATGTGTTTATGACCTGGGTTCAAAGTTCCATGTTGAGGAGTCGAGGCAATGGGAGGTTAACCGTTATTTACACACAAACTGGAACCATTTTTATCCGATACAGGAAGCTTTCATCTGCTCATTCACCTTTTAGGAAAGGGAATCATTTAGAAAAAACCCGTCTTTGAGTTACAGTATGTATTCTAACTTGTGAACACAATGTTTCTTTCCAATGCTATGCAGACGATACCCAGTGACATCTTCAGTTAAAACCTGGTGACCCAAACTCCATGAACAATCTCATTGTATAATCAAAATAGAAGGATTGAAAGCATCTTACATGTGCATCTTCAACGATTTATTGAAGCTTCTATTGATGCGCTTCTGAAGCTTCAATAAATCGTTGACGTTGCACAGGTAAGATGATTATACTCTGTGCCACTTCCCAGTGTTTTTTGACCTCAATCTCATTGTATGAAATGCCTCGCAGATATTAAGTGTTGCATGTCTCAGAACTTTTACAACTCAACGATAGCAAATAAAAAGAATTGTATTCATTCATTTACTTCAGAAATCCAGAAAATCCAGAAATTGGTATCTATTCTCCAACTCAAATCCAGTGGCCACTGGGAGTGATTTTTCAGTTACTTAACTTTTGAAAGAACAGCTAGTTATGCTGTCTTGTTTCCTTGAAAAACATATTAAAAATCCTTCAAATCATATAATTATTTACATATAATACATTTTATTTGTCATATTTAAATAGGTTTTTGTAGGCTTGCTTTTATGTATGTATTTTTTTTCACACCTAATTTTGTTGTTTTTTTTAATTTCTTTTTTTTATCTTGTTTTATGTATTTACTTGTTAAACCAATTTTTCATTTGAATGTTCTTCCTATACATTAGTGTGCATTCTTTTTGAGAGTTCATCCTGTTTTGACCTACCTCTCATCCCTCTGCCCCCCCCCCCCCCCCCCCCCCCCCCGCCCAGGTGGACCCAGTCAAGCTGCGCCATGCGCTGAAGACTGTCCTCTTCAACCAGGTCTGTCTGTCAGGTCCCATGGTGGTGGGGATTTACTTCCTGATGACCTGGAGGGGGAACCCCTGCGGCCCCGAGCTGCCCACCTTCCACTGGGGTCTGATGGAGCTGGCCATCTGCAGCATCGTGGAGGAGGTTATGTTTTACTACTCACACAGGTAAGGGACAGGGCGGAGGGTTCAGAGCAGAGGCTGAGGCTGAGGTTGAGGGTTGAGGCCTAGGAGGAAAATGGGGACTGGAGCTGGGGATATGTTCGACCTGCATCTAAGCCACGCCCCCTTCTGGGGCATAAACAAGCCGCTCCCACCATTACACTTGGCTAGGTGGGAAGCTACATGAGAGTCTTCCACTACCTAAAGTAGTTAGTAGATTGAGCCATAATCCAAAATATGTCCTGTGGTGGCAACACAAGTAACTATCTTTCATTTTAACCTCCTGCAGAGCGTGAGAGGAATATTCAAAAGTTGAGTTTAATTCACCAGATGCTTGCTCTTTCATTATAGACCAGACCGGCACATACGACTCACCCTCTACACGGGGGATAGAAAGTGAAGGACTGTATTGGTGTCAATGTGTTTTTACATGTTTTCATCAGAGGAGTTTGATCTGTCCGCTTCAGTATTTGTTCACTAAATCAAGTAAATTAGGAAAGACATGTCTTTAGATGGAATATTCCTGATATATGGAAAAATTAAGGTTAATTGTTCAGCCTTCATGTCCCCTCAGTCTTACTCTCTCAAAGTGGATTAATGACCCAACTCAGTGGCCAATAAAGCAATCTAGCAGATTTCCCACAAAATCCTCCTTGGTGGCACACAATGTAAAAGTCAGTGTAGAGGCTGATAGAGGCTGCCAATCTTCTCAGCAATGGTCTCGTTTATTTACGGTAATCATACTAATGTCTCAAAATTAATGCGGTTAATGATTTATTGATGCTCAAATGCTACACATAGCACCTTTAAGGTAAGGGGTCAAGATCGGGCAGAGTCATAAAGAGTCTTTTGGGTCTACAGCCTGATGAGGGAAGCAATTAATTTATAAACACTTAAAACTGGATATATGTAATGACCATTGTGAAATTGATCCTCTTTCCCCTCCTCTCTCAGACTGTTCCACCATCCTGCCCTCTACAAGCACTTCCACAAACAGCACCATGAGTGGACGGCTCCCATTGGACTGGTCTCCATCTACGCTCATCCTCTGGAGCATGTGGTAAAGGATGTCTTCCTAGCGTCCATTTCATTTCCTTTTTCTCTCTCTCTCACACTTTCTCTCTTTTGACATATGAATAGTGAATTAAATCTATCACCGTTAAAAAGCCATTCCGGTCTTTGCCTCCGAATAATTGATAGTAGTTTTCCTGTGATCATAGCCTGAGCATAAAGACTACACCTATGAATCAGTTCATTTTGGGGCGGGACAATTATGGAAAATCCACAAAAAATATTAAAGAGCTGGCCTTTGTTTTTCACCTGACTATGTACTTAAAGTACATTTCTAGATAATTGCTTTTACTCCTATTTGAGTAAAACTGCAATAACAGTTACTCTACCTGTGTAAAATATTTCAGTACTCGTTCCATCTCTGTTGATTCCTTCCTCTATTTACTATTATATATATATATATATAAAGTATATATATATATATATATATATATATATTGATCAGATAAACAACCCTATCAACTCCCTGCATATACTGTATATTAGGGTCATTTTGTACTAATTTTACTTATTGCCCTGTTAATGTGTCCTACGAAAGCAGCCCATCCAGCTGAATTCCTTATATGTGCAAACTCACTTGACCAATAAAACTGCTTCTTCTTCTTCCCTCTTCCTGCCAGTTATCCAACATGCTGCCGGCGGTGATGGGGCCGGTGATCCTGGGTTCCCACCTGGCCACCACCAGCCTGTGGTACTCCCTGGCTCTGGTCAGCACCACCATCTCCCACTGCGGATACCACCTGCCCTTCCTGCCCTCCCCCGAGTTCCACGACTTCCACCACCTCAAGTGAGCCAGCCCACTTTTATTTTTACATTTTATGAAAATTTAAATTCAGTTCAGTTCAGTTCAGTTCAGTTCAGTTCAGTTCAGTTCAGTTCAATTCAATTCAATTCAGTTCAGTTCAGTTCAGTTCAGTTCAGTTCAATTCAATTCAATTCAATTCAATTCAATAAAAAAAAATTATGTATAGATAGATAGATAGATAGATAGATAGATAGATAGGTAGATAGATACAGTAGATACAATAGAAGGGTTAAATATTAAAACAAACAACCAAACAAACAAACAAACAACCAAACAAACAATCAAACAAACAAAACAACTAACATATTGTTGTTTTCTCTCTCTCCCACTCTCTTCCTGGTTCCAGGTTCAACCAGTGTTTCGGGGTGCTCGGTGTGCTGGACAGGCTCCACGGCACCGACACCAAGTTCAGGCAGACCAAGCAGTACAAGCGCCACACCCTGCTCACCAGCCTCACCCCGCTGAACGAGAGCATCCCCGACACACCCAAGAAGGTCCAGTGATGACCTCTGACCTTTGACCTCAGGCCTTCCCCAAACTTGGGATCAGCAGCGCCGCATGTGGGAACCTTGTGAAAAAATCCCAATCAAGCTAAAATGACTGTAATAGAATCTGAATGTTTTTTAATGAAGAAAGAAAGAAACTGCTGTTAATCGGTTTTGGACTGCACTGTGAAACCCCCGCAGTCTGCCTAGACACACTCGCCACCAACTTCACCGTTTGGTTTCTGTCTCCCTCCTGGCAATAATGTTTTTGCACTTTATCAGACGCACAGTTTTCATTTAATGTGATTTAAATGTTGATATGGAATCACCTGCCTAAAAAAAGCTTGAAAAAGTGAAAGAGCTACTCAAGCTCTGGTGTGGCACTGGGATGATCAATGGCTCGGCCTGCTGACGAAGATGCAGCGCATTTTCTAGTATCAATAAGTAAGTCTAAATGTAGATGCAATGATAGTGTAGTGTAAGGGTGCGATCACACCTACAGTTTGTTTTCTTTGCTCCAAATCATAGTGGAAAAGGTTAACGTTGTTCAAGTCACATGGACTCACAAGTAGCTCGTTTATTGGACAGAGTTTTAGTGACCAGTTTTTGGTGGAGGGGGAGTCAAAACAAATCTGATTCCAGTCCTTGTAACTTTAGCTAAGCATGATGGACTTGTCTGCACTCTTTGTTGTAATTTACCTTCTCTGCATTCATTCCTTGGCCCAGACGTTGAGGAGGCATTTCACCTCATCTTGTCTCCAAGTTTGCCCTCGCTTCATTTTGTTATAGTAGGCTTTTGCATGTCAACATCTCTCTCCTTTTTAATAATAATTTCCTGCAGGTGATCACATTCTCACTCCTAACGAACCACACCGCAGTTCGAATGGCATCGTCCTCACCTGCCCAAACGAACCGAACTAAAGGAGCAAAACGCTCCAAAGTTTGAATAAACCACTCCAAACGCGTTTGGTGTTAACGCGCTTTGGTATGATTTATCCATAGAATTAACTCCAAACCTGCCAGTATCAAGGAGAACATTAACCACTAGACCACTGACCTTAGCCTTTAAACCGTTCTGAACATGCTTGGTGTGAACGCACCCTAAATGTCGTGTAGGTGAGTGAGTGCGATCAGTGCCTAGGGAGCGCAGTGCTTCTGGGACGCCAGAATTTACATCGCTGACAACCCCAATGACACGCCAGCTCTCCCTCCTCCTACTTTCCTTTTACATCCGAGCTTTCTACACTCACCTTAAATAACACAAAGGAGATTTACAGCAAGTCCTGTGTTTTTTTTAAATGATAATTTTAATATGAAGAGATGCTGATTTCAATGTAAATAGTCCCTGAAGGTGTCGATTTGACTGATGCCTGTTCCTTGGAGCCAAAAGTTTCAACATTTCACATCAGCATCTTTCTAAATGGAAGAGTGGCACATGAAGAAAATGTTGATAATCTTTCCTCGGCATCAGATTCCTCTAATTGGGTTAAAATAACTGCAGTAGGAGTTGAGGACAATAAACAAGGGGAAGACGTTCATTATCTCTCTATTGAATATTCACTCTTAGGTGAAAAGACAGTGGACTCTATTATATTTTTAATTGGTGTATTGAAAGCACATGAATAGACCTGGGTAATTTATTAATTTTAAGAGGCAGACATTGTATTATGTTTTTTTAATGATAATGTTTAGTAATAGCACTTTCTGCTTACGAGTCCGGACCCACATCTTCTATTGTACTCTACTGTAGAGTTGGATTCTACTGTAATGTTGGTCTACAGTGAAGTGTTGTATACTCATGCACAGACAGAAGGGGAAAAGGTCTCGTCTTTTACACCAAAAACAGGATTTTGTAGTCCACCCCCACAGAAAAGCACTGTTATCAATTTCCTCGAATGTTAAATGTGTCTTATGTATTACAAGAGGCCTCGGTGATGGAGATGATTTTATGTTTGAAAATGAATGTTGCAAAATAAATGTTTAGTAAGGAAAATAATAAAAACATCTCCCACTGTTTTTGACACAATATTAGATGGTCCTTTAAAGGGGCCTAAATTAATCTGGACCCCAGGATTTAGATTCAGGGGCCAGCATAGATCTTTTACAGTAATTGTTTAGACTGGACTGTTGGATAATAATAAAAAACTTTTAAAAAACGATACGTCTCTTTCATTTTTTCCTCTATTCAGGGATGTGATCAGGGACACACAAAATAAAACAGGAAATCAGTAATCTCCCAGAAACCCAGAGTTGAGAAATCTGAAATCCTGAAAATACTTGATTTTGAGATGAATACTTTTTCAATCTTATTTCTGACACATATTTTCATTTTTTCATGTTATACAGTACATCAAGTCTGGTCATCTGTGAGTTGAAACAATTCCTTCAATTCACAAGATTTACTGACTGCCTGACTAAAACCAATCCACAAAAACTCCTACAATGGATCTACTTATATAATATTTTATATGGCAACAAATAAAAATAAACCAGAAATGTGTCACTAATGGCACTGTATCTGCAATGTGCATTCATTCATTCCTTCTCTCTCTCTCACACACACACACACACACAATAAATAATTACTCAACAGCAGATGTTTAAGGTTTTTTTGTCCGTTTTATGTTTTTTTTTCTTTATTAAGGAAAAGCATAATTACTACAAATTACAAATAACACTAATAGCGAATCACATCAGCCTACAAAGCAGATATTATGAATATTAAATGTTATAATACAAGATCTCATTCAAGTATTTTACATTTTTCCATTTTATATATTTTTTTGTTCCTTTTTTCCTCATTTTCATCTTTTTTTTTCCTCATGACAAGCCTAGGATATTGTAATGGTAATGAACTATTAACATGTTTTAATGGTTCATATACAGCTATTTCTTTATTTATATGGCTTTATGGAATTTTGTCCTTTTTTTTTTTCAGTCTCCAGACATCATAACCAGCCATATTCCTCTGAGCAACATCACAAACCCAAGTCGGGCTCTTTCACTCTCTCCTCCTGTTTTCTCCTCTCCTCCCCTTTCCGATCCATCATTCATCTCTCCAGTGTCCGGCCGTCCGGCCAAGTCCGAGAAAACCTGCTGAGTGGCGGGCGCGGCGCCCCCTAGAGTTTGTTTGGAGAGCTAGCAGCAGCTCTGGTGCGATGCTAAGAGAGAAGGCTGAAAACTCCCAAACCACCTGCCCCCCCCCCTCCCACGCTTCCGCATCCCGGTCCAGGAAAAGGCCGAGGGAGGGGGGGCGCAGAGGTGATGATCACATTGGTGGAGGGCGGCGTGTGGCTGTCTGAGGAAGAACGCCCCCTGGTGGCCGTCCGCCGAGTCTGCAGCCACACACCAGCTCACCTGTTCAAAGGATTCACTGGTTCTGGGAAATGCATGGAGTTTCTTTTCTCTTTTTTTTCCACTCTTAATTCTGCATTTATTTGTCTTTAATCCTCGAGTAAACGATTCTTGAGTGAGTGATACGTCAATTGTACGCCTCCGAAATCGACCCAAAGCTCCCTGGAGTTAAGCCAACAAGACAGGAACAAAAAAAAAGAAGCTAAAAACAAAGTCAAGCCTTGCTTTTTTTTTTTTTTTTGCTTCCAACAATGCTGGCTTAAGAGAAAAAAAATTAAAAACAAAAACATTGACATGACAATTGGACATCCTAACATAGGGAGACAACCATCCGCCACCTGGACTCTCTGAGATAGGGAGGAACTGTAACTAATCAGCCAATTGATAATGATTGAAAAGGACCAAAACTCACAATAATGATAGGCACAGGTTTCCTCTACAGCTTCATGTCAAAATTTCAGACTTTTTCCAGACATTAATTTTCTTCAATGGATTTGCAGATTTTGGTTGAAGCTCAATATGCCTACAGTGACTGGGCAGTATGACAAGGCCATATCACTCTACAGCTGAAGATTATTATTCACAACAAATATCACAGCGAGTAATTTCAGGTCACTGTGAAGCCGAAGGCGTATTGAGATTGAACAACAGTTTGTTCCAGACTTTTACCAAATTTTTATGCAAATTCCCAAACTTTTTCATACCTATAAATCAAGTTATTTTTCCAGGCATTTCTAGACTTTACAGACATATGTAGGAACCCTGGAGGCTGAATATACAACCATCAGCTTTGGCTCATGATAACAGTTGATATTGATGTTTTCTGAGTGATCTCCGCAGCATCACACAATTTGTCAACGTGATCTCTAAAGAAAAGAAAAAAAATATCCAGCAAATTAACTATGATTTCAACATGAATTACTGTAACTTGGTAAGCTAAGGATTTTGTTGTTTTTTTTGCTTTTGCATTGAATGCCTGTTGACGCCCTGATGTCAATTTTCCCTTTTGTGTTGTGTACTATACGTTCCCATTTCTGAAGTCCACAGATGTTTCGACAAAAACATACGCAACACTGAGACAGACCCCATCTCCATAACATTGCTAGAAACACAGCAAAATTGAAATTAAAAAGCATTAAAAGATAATCATTTAAAAAAAAAAAAAAAAGTAAGTACGTACACATGTAAGGCGAATATATAATCTGTTCTATAAACAATAAAACAAGTAGCAGGGAGTCGTAATCATTTCTCTTCATCTGTCAAATTCACATTTACATTAGTGGAGAAAAAAAAAAAATAAAAACAACAAAAAAAAAAAATCACTCTTCTATTTGATATCATCAGTACTCGAGTTGGATAAAGATTAAATTATCCACACTAGATATTAGAGTTCAGTTGACTGTAGACTGACTGGAAGTGTGTAAGAACAATCCAGTCTTGTACTTATTTGTCCATTGGTTGTTGAATTTCCACACCGAGGCAAGATACCGAGCTCTGTGTGTGTGTGTGTGTGTGTGTGTGTTTCCTATTCAGCTTGAACATGTTGCTGTATCCATACCTGTGTGTGTGTGTGTGTGTGTGTGTGTGTGTGTGTGTGTGTGTGTTTCTGTAAATGTGTATGTGTATTCTATGTCTAACAGAAAGAGGTGAACCGGACCGGCGGTGCCGCGCTCCGGCCTCGTTCGGCGGCGGGTCGGCCGAGCGAACCTCCGCCGCGGCGAAGCCAGAAGCCAAAAGTCCGAGCCCTGCTACAAGCCCCGCCCACCCGGCATCTCCCCCGCAGCACCCGCAGCATGACAGCCCTCCTCTCACAACCTTCGTTTCTTCAAGTAATCCGGATTGATGATTCCAGTCCTTAAGCATCAATGGTGGTCAATTGATGGATGGATGTCGAACGGATGGATGAACGGATGGATGCAGCCTGTCCGATGGGGCGGGGGAGGGGGCAGCAGGAGGGGGGTAAAGAGAGTCAGGAAGCACCCAAAGGGAGATCGGAAGGGTTGCCCCCCTCCACACACCCCCAGTGAAGCGTTTTGGGAAGGCCGAGTAACTTCCCACAAGTTGAAGCGTTTTAGCACAAAAAGCCACAAACTTGCAAACACAGGGACGAGGGGGGAAGTAAAGGATTTGTAACAGACCATATGACACTTGGAAGACAGTTCAGAAAGGTGACAGGGAGGGAGGGGGGCATGGGGGGGGGTTGGGTTTGGCAGACAGGGCGCCACCTAGTGGCCTCTGCTGGAAATGGTGACCGATATTGCGTGATTTGCGATTTCAATGCTGTACAATCGACGTTAAGGTGGCGGGCACAAGTTATAAGCAGTAAAACCATTAAAATAAGGCAACTTTCAATGATCGTGTCCATACTGAGGGATTGGTACAAGTCTTTTTTTTCTCTTTCTCTTCATCATTTGGTTCGATAATAATTTTTTTTTTCTTGATGTCCAGCCTTAACAGAAAATCAAATCTTTCTTTCTAATTTTTCCAAACTATTTCCAAGTTTCCAATCCCACCACTTGCCGAAGAAATAATAATCGTAAATCAGAGATCTGAGTGAGGAATCACATCTTTCAGCCAGCAGGACAGTGTGGATCAAAAAGAGGGGTCCCGGTAACAGAGAGGGGGGTCCACACGGTTTGCAGTTTCTGTCCTCAAATAAAAAAAAAAAGAAAAAGAAAAATCCATTTCCAGGACAGTAAATAACCACTGAACAATCCACTGCATGGATTGACCATGGTTTGCAAAAGAAAAAATAAAATAAACGTGTTGGACTCTTCATCCATTCCTTCAACGTTTGTCTCATAAAGACAAAAAAAAAGGTTGTTTTTTTTTCTCTCCCAAAACTTAAGAAATCAAATTGTCAGAGCCTTATTATTTACTTTTCTTCCTGATTCCTCAAATCACATGTTGTCATAGGAAAAAAAATTCTCATGCTTGCATGAAGGGCTGGACCCCCCCTCCCCCTCCTGTGGTGCGGAAAGAACCGGCGACTTGAAGACGTAGTTGAGTTGATCCGTGCGGCCCAGGGGGTTCGTGGAGTTACTTTAGCGCCTTGGCATCCGATGCGGGGGCGGGGGCTTTCTGGCTGGTGTTTTTGGCATCATCCCTGGCCGCGGGGCCCTGGGCGGTGGGGGCGGGGCTGGGGCCCGAGCTGGCTTGGCTGTGGGGGCGGCTGGAGGGCAGAGAGGGGTGCCGGCGACGCCCGTCCCCGCTGGACGAGTGTCTTCTGCGGCCTCCTTCCTCCATAGGGGGCTGCAAACAAAAACATCCATGGAGTGAGATTAGTTGGCTGAGGTTAGTTATACTTCATTTTCAAAACACTGTAGAGGCCCCAACTATTCGACAATTCAGATATTCGTTCGTTAGGTTGACATTCAAACCTATTTTTAATTGGCATACCATGGGGGCACGACAAGTTTGATCAATCATCTGAAATCTGTAAGTATTGGTAAGAAAAATCCTACTTACTGACAATGCAGCTTAGCTTTCAAACAGTTTTAAACACTGTTTGAAAACTAAGCTGCGTTGTAATTTCAGCTCTTCAATCAACATTAAAGTAAAGGGGATCGTCAGCACATTCATTCATGTGGTTTGTCTGTCAGCTGTAACATTATCAGTACAAAGTCTCCACTCCCTGGATGTACTTTGAACTGCAATACTTAACCTGCACCTCAACCTTTGAGGATTCGGTTGTACTGCCTTGTTAATAAATATTTTTGGAAAAAAAAATTATTTTGAACAAGCACGCCTATTATTGAGTATTCGAGTGTTCGTTCGGAAGTATTGGAAGCCTGTAAAATGGCATATTCGGGGCAGCCCCATTATAAATCCATTTGGGAAAAAAAATTACCTGAAGTACATCTTTTAATATAGAGTTATAATTTGCATTATTTTGCGCAATCAATCATTATCTAAAACGAGGTGTCTCTTTCTTCCAAATGGTCGACATTCATTCTGGAATGAAACCTTATATTTTAAGCAAATTACAAACTGGGGAAGATGAGAGATGAGAATTAAGCAGTAGCTACCATTCTGCAGACTATTTTAGAAGAGTTTATAATTAACACAATTTGCAGAAAGTAAGATCCTCATCTGACATCAAGACTATTAAAACACCATATGGACACATGTATTATGGCTAACTGAGTAATTCAATGAGCTGAAAGCATCTTTTCAGGGTGGATGCACAGGATTTCTTCGAGTCAGACATCCAAACCCACTCATCCACCCTTTTTACCCCAAAACTTGTATGGGATTGGCGTAACTGAGGGCAGCTCTGGTCAAAAATAAAAATGGATGCATCCAGCCAAGCATCAACAATATTCTACTTACGTCAATTCTGAAATCTTCCAGACGCTTAAACTTGCTCAGGTACTCCTGCAGCTTGGGGTCGATCTCCATGTTCTTGGCTTTGGAGTATTTAAGGAAGGCCCAGAACTTCTCCAGTCCGTAAAGCTGGCCTGTATATGGGAGAGGGAGACCGGTATGTTAGAACAAGCAAGAAATAAGCACGACTCCATCGTATCATGACGGCCATTTCTCAATTTCACTGCTTCAAAAGGAACTAAATAGGCTGTCAAACACATATGATAAGACCAGCAGTATTTTCTCAGTCCTTTATAGCAGATTTGATGGTACCATCACCAGTGGGTTGGATGTTGTAAAGGGTTAGGTGGGGTTGAAGACTCTAAAACACATTGAAGACTATATGAACCTATTTCTCTGAACGAGGAAAAACCCAGTGAAACTCATTCTGAGGTTTTAGGCAAGGAAAAGGTGAGAAAAGGTTGTCTCACCAGCTTCGTAGTCTTTGACGGTCTCCTCCTGGAAGTCCTTGAAGATGTCTGGCCTGAACTTCCTCTCCAGGCCGTAGCTGTAGTACCTGAACAGGCACTCCAAACCGTACCTGAAACACACACACACACACACACACACACACACACACACACACACACACACACACACACACACACACACACACACACACAGAGAGAAGAGATAATTAAACACTGGAAAACAAATTGTTTGGGAAATGGAAACAGAGAGCAGGATGAAGCCTCGGGCAATGTTGCTTGGATTTGAACCAACAACAGAGACTCTGCTGCTGAGAGAATAAGTGGAAAAATGTACATAACTTAAGTCAATTGCTATTACTGAGATTAAAAGGATCTTCATTTCTTGGTCCAGTCCCTTGTCTGTACTAAACTCTGGTGCCAAAGGACACTAGCAGAGAGCCAACTGGACTAAAACTACTCAAAACTGTAATCAAAATACGTTTTAGCACAAATTAAGACAGTGATCAAGTGGTATTTGCAAATAATTTGGCATTTGTTTTAGATGGCATTTGTTTTAGACTTACAATTTAATGGTTGAGGGGGATTTACCACAAAGTGCATTATAATGTGCATAAGTATAATTTAGTATTCTTTTTTTGTTATTGTCAACTTATCTGACACTGTCTGAACTGCCCAGATACAATCAACCCATCTGGAGCTCCAAGAAGGAGAAAACAGATGCAATTTTTGACCCAAATCTTGTTTTGCAAGCTTCCACAGCCACATTATTGCTTAATAATAACAATAATGTGATATTGTACTGGTCTCTTTGGGGAAATTCCCTTTCCTCTTGCCTCCAAGAGAGGTCAGAGGTCACTGTCAGCTAAAGAACAGCATGGAGCTGGTAGGGATTCAGTGTCTTGCTCAAGGACACTTCAGCAGGGCGGATGCCTGCCACCACGGGTCTTAAGCCTTTTTTAAATAATTTTAAGATGAGCGGTGGGAGAAAATTATGAAAAAAACTGTCTTGGTTTGGATAGATGAAACAATAAGCTGTACCAAAACCAGAGAAGAAGCTGCAGCAAAGAATATCTTAGTGTGATGGATGATACACAGGCGACACTGAGGAATGCAGCTGTACCATTTTGCAACCAATTATGACAAACACTTTTTCATAACATTAATTGTTCATTGTACGCCATTATGTTATCCTACCTAGGGAAGGGCAGGTCAATTTATTTCAGTGCCGACTAATTTGAAGTTACCCAACCGATTAATTAATTGCCTTAAAATCAATAGACACCAAAAACAGATGGAACTGACAAGTCTTATGTTCACTGCATTGTGTACTGCAAAAACAGGGATTCCTGGACAACCTAGGCAATGGATGACAATGTATTTTTTACCCAAAATAAGTGTTTCAATTTAGACTAGTACATCACCCAGTAATAATTTCCATCCCTCTTACCGACTTTTTACAGATTTTTCCCAACACTTGCCAATCTGAGACATTGCCACATACACTGCCTACAACATATTGCCTGTATATACTCATGTTAAAAGAATATACAACCATTCCAGTCCAGGTTCCTTACCTGTATCCTTCCTTCCCGTCCTCCACCACCAGCTGTCTAAATTCCTCGTACATCTTCCTGTTGAAGTGATCCCTCAGGAAAAATGACCAGAAGCGGAACAGCGTGTTCATCTCCTGCGATTGGCCGATTCCCAGCCGCTTTCGCTCTGCGATTGGTCAAGAGGATGGAGATGAGAGGTCAGTTGGGAACAATGATAAGAGTTGGACACCTGTTGAGTGTGTGCTGCAAGTCTAAGAGAGTGTGGCAGCTAAGAGGTTTTAAAATGGTAAGCGGTTTGCTGGAGAGTAAAATATAGTTGGGCTCTTTGTTATTTTTCTATATTTCCTTCTCGTTTTATAGCGTACTTAGCGTAAGGTTTTGTGTTTTATCTGTAGGAAAAAAAAGAATACTGAAAATAAATTCCTCAATACAGTACATGATAGTGTCTGAATTCTGCGTCTGACATAAAAAAGCAACATTTGTTTCAAGTCAATGAAAAAGAACTTCTGGTGATATTTTTACTTTGGTAGATTTTCATTTTTCATAATGTACACTGCCAAGAGCAATAAACCTCCAACATCCAACCGCTGGCATTTTTATCCCAAAACTATGCCTCAATAATTTCAAACTTGTGAAAATTACCTCCAGAACACAGAATGAAATAAGATTACCAAGATTTGAGGACTTACTTTTCCTTGTTTTCAGATGTGACAATTCATGTGTTATTAATGAACAAGTGGCATTAACTATATGTCCGTAGAGCAGCCAAATCTGGTATAAAATCCCATGACTTTCCATAACTAAGTCTGAGTGCTTCCATGACCTAAAAATTGAATTCCTTCCTGGTTTGTTAACGTTATTTTTCAGCTCAGAAAAGTTGATCAGTCTGGTTTCCACTATGCTGAGGCTTGCTGTGCTAAAGCCAGCTGAAAACCGGTTCATCTAATGCAATAAATGTGTGAAACAAGTCGTAAAATACATTCTAGTATATTCTTGTAAAATTTCTTGATTTTTCCCGTTTTTTAACAGATTTCCAGACTTTCCCTGTCTGAATTCCATGATTCTCCAGAAACTCCAATACCAGTGGGACCCTGTTAAGAGGTACTTTGCTTGCCATAAAAAAAGAAAAAGAAAAAAAAAGAAAAAGTCACATATCAATGTTGACTATACCGTTTAGGCAGCGCCGGCGGTACTTGTGGTAAACGTGTTGCGTAAAGCCGTTCTCCTTGAGCAGCTCGTGGGATGGGTGCTGGAACTTGGGGAGGGACTGGGGCGTGCAGCCGATGTTACCCAGGGCAGGGGTTCCCTCCGACGGGCTGGCGTTGGAGCTGGAGAGGGGCAGAAGACGGAGAGGGAAGAGTCATTAGAGCCACTTACAATATTACAACTACTTCCATGTTGAAGGAATATATCTAGAGTGATACCGCACTGTATGTGAGGTCTTTAATCATTGGATGTACCGGGAAACTCTGCAAGCTGTCAATATGTCCAAGAAAAAAATCCTATACATTCATTGCACTGGGGAATTAAAGCTGCACTAGGCAACTTCACACGTTGGCGACTCCAAGTGGCAGCAAGAGGTAATGGTTTTTAAAAATTTGAACTTCCAATACCCATAAATCCTGTAATGTGACGTCAGTAAACTGCACACAGACCGCTCATGTTTACCAACCCGGCCGGTCTGTGCTGCTTTATACCAAAGGAAACCAAAGAGACGAGAGAGGAAAAGATCTAACGTTGGTGAGTCCAGCTTTCTCTGGACGGAGCGTTACTCACTACTGTTGCTCATTGCTGTTTTTGCTCTTATGTTTTGATTCATCCACTTCCCGGCCGAGAAGACTTCCCACCAGTGACCATACCCGACACCAGAATTTCATTTGGATAAATAGGGGGGATCTACAGGCAATTCGGGGGGGAAGTCTTGCCTGGTGCAGCTCTAAAATGATTCTGAAAACCATATACAACTGAAAGTAGTCTTTGTCTAAAACGTATTTGATCTATATATCCCCTTGCTGATGGTAAACCAAATATCAAGTCTGGAGGTCATGGCCTCTCACCTGACAGAGGCGGTGCGGGAGCGATGCTCTCTGGAGTCCATCACCCAGCCGACGTGGCACTCCATGGGCGGGTTGGAGCTGTGCCGGGTCTTCCTTTTCCTGGGGGTCTGGAAGGGTACGGAGAGAGAATTGCAGTGTTTAACAGGGGGGTTAACAAGAATTAAATGGTCCTGGTCCCTGTTGCAGGTGACAGGACAGAGCGTATGGTTGTATGTTTGTGGTATGGTTTTTATCCTTGGTAAGCAGAATAGCTGATTAAACATCCCTTCCTACATTTTAGGCAGGTATCAGACCAAATGGTAAACCACAAGAATGAAGAATGAAGTAGTAGTTTGCTCAACACTTGGTGCTAATAAGTTGCAACAGGACCCTTACAATGTGTCGACTTTAATTCATTTTTTGGCAAATGTATACTATCCTTCCCTGAAGCAAGAGAAGTAACTCTTGACATTCATGACTGAACAAGAGTGAACTCGACAAACATAAATCTTGGATCCACCCAGAGTAGAAGCCAACCTGAGTGAATAAGGGTGCGTTCACACCAAGCATTGTGAGTGTTTTTTTTTAGTTTTTTTTTTTAACTCTGGAGCATTTACTCTGAAGTTCAGGTGAGACTAATGCCATCCAACTCAGCCCTCTTCCAAGCCAACTGCGGTGGAGTTCTTTAGGAGTGAGAATGTAATCCAAACCAACTACAGGAAACGATAACTACAGGAAATGCAAGGTTTTGTGGATGTTGACATGTGAAAGCCAGCAGTTCCTCATGCTTGGAAGGCCTAGCATAACAAAATGAAGCGAGGGCAAACTGCAATCTGGACTGATGCTCATATTCAGCAATTTCTTCATGTTTTAGTAACTGGTCTGAATACCAGAGAAGGTAAATTACTGTTAAAGTCCATCATGCTTAGCTAAAATTACATGACGGGAATCGGATTTACTTCAACTCTCCCCGTCGCCAAAATCTCTAATATCACAGGATGAGAGGTCACCTAAATTCTGTCCAACAAATGAGCTATGTATAAGTCCATGTGCCTTCTGTTTACAAGCCATGGTTTGCTTTTCCACTATGGTTCGGACCAAAGAAACGCACCCCAACACGGCCGCCATCTTACCTTGGCATCGACGGGCCGACTTTCCTTCACCACCGGGTAGAAGCGCGGCGTCATGGTGGGATCCTTCCGGTGCGGGGTGCGAGGCGTACGGGGCGTCCGGGCACTGCGGTAGTTGGGTGAGTCAGGCACGGTAGTTGGGAGCGAGCGCGCTATTGTGGAAGGCTCCGGGGCCCCAAAGAGTTTGTTCGCCAAGGCGTCTGTGGGAACTGAGGACAAAGAGACAAGAGAATTGTTACGGCGCAGTAAAATTATATTTACCCGTTATAGGGTAGAGGCACAAATGCTGCCAACAGATGATTGGCTAAACCCTTAATAAGAAAAATGTTAGTTTTCATTGCAAAAGGCTACATAAGACTTTTGGGGAAGAAGTCTTTCGGGGAACAAGTGGCCTTAAAGAAATGGTTACAAAATACCATGTAGCATATTCAATTTTAATTCTAACTTTTTATGACCAAGAAAACATGAGTATGTTGACATAGCTACCCCGCCGCCTGCTATTTATATGTTGATTGTATTGTCTTCGCTTGCTGTCTTGTTGTTTTGCTTTTATCTTGTGTTATACTGGAGGACCGCAATGGAAATAAGCCTTCGGGCTTTATTGTGTTTTCATCCTCGGTGATTTTTAATGTATGTAATGACTGCAATGCAGTTAGCCTATATGTGTTTTTAATCATCAAATAAATTCATTCATTCATTCATTCAATAAATGCTACCTGAAATTCAATAGTCAACATTTCAAATCTTAAGATACTTTGTAACTTTAATAGTAACTCATAATGTGCTTTGCTTTCAGCCCAGGAATGATTTTGTAGGAATAGGCATCAACTAAAATATTTTCGAAATCAAAGGCAAGTCATCCTAGAATAAAACTCTTCAAACAGAGTCATTGAAAGGGTCAATCTGATGTCACAACTTCAATAGTCCAACAGCTTCACAACAGTCATTTTTTCATTACTGAGCCGTGTGAGCTCTGAGTCACAGGACTCATAATAGATGATCTGCTAATGTGTGAAGAGCTGTTTCCACTTCAGCAATAGAGACAGAAAGGCCAGTTCCCATTAGTCGCTGAGTGTGGTGTACTTGTGGTTGTCTGTGTGTGTGTTTTGCGTATGTGAGCTAATGTGGACAATTAAGTGTACAATGAGCATACAAAAATATGAATACAACCTTCTTAGAGTTACAGCTTTTATGGCATAATCATTGCCTCGACTGTCTTAAGGCCTAAAAGTTGATCTTTCACTCCTCTCCTGCCCTTCATCAGCATCTATCCCTTCACCACTGAAGCACACTGAATCAGTGACATCATAGTTTTTACCTGGATTCACCTGTTCATCAGTTTATTTCATGGAAAGATCACATGGTCTTATTATGTTGTCCAGTGAGTATATATTAGAAAAATGCATGTGTCCCTGTGTTTGTATGTACGTGTGTGTGTATGTGTGTGTCCTTACTCTGCTTGGGGGGTGGGGGACCTGGGGGGACTTCCTGGTTGGGGTCGACAGGAGGTTCGGGGGTCAGGCAGTCAAACTGCTCGCGGCTGATCAGGTGGACCTTCTTGAAGTTCTCCACCTCTTGCTGCAAAACCAACGACATCCGGCATTAATGAGACGGTAGGTGGGAAAACCTCTTCCTTACCAGAAATCGAATTGGATAGGAAAGTTGTTCCGTGGCTTGTTATTGTAATTAGGCTGAGGGGTAAAATGCTTCAGTGACAATGCAAGCTAATATGCAATATGGCTGCAAAGTGCATTGTGGCAACATGAACTTGCTTGAGAACAGTGCAGGTGGATATGGAGGGTTTATCGGCTATTTAGAAACACATGATTCGGAAAAAATGATTCATTTAACAGAATTTCACTGTACAATCCAAAACAAAAGGCTTTGTTTCTCAAAGAAATTTGTTAAAACAAAATGTAATACTAAAATTACATTAGATTGAACCCTGATTTGACTAACAGAATCAGATCTTTAGTGCATGTACCCAAAATGTATAAAATAAACCTTTTTCAATCAAAAAACAAAGTAAAAACAACAGGGAAAAGAACAGAAATGTAAACACAGATTTATCCATAACAGACCTTTTCTGGAAGAGTTTGGAGGCTGAGATACAGCAGCAAAACATAGCTATCAAAAACACCTTTTTCACCTTCATGTTGATTTCCCTAGTGTTAGGCTCTCTACACCGAGTAGACCAACTACAAACTAACTCAACACAGGGTTATATGAAGAGACTAACCAAACAGTCCACCAGAGCCCTGAACTTTCCTCAAAGCCAACACTAGCTGGTAACCAGCTGTTCAAAACCCCTGGTAGTGGTGAACTAACACATTAACTATTAATACAGAACAAGCGTAGGGTACAAATCACCCAACTTTTGATTATTTCACCAAGCTAATCAAGTTAAACTCACACTATCCTCCACATTGAGCCAAGTGTCCTGGGATCTTTGAGCGTCCATCTTTGTTCCCCCCAGAAGTCCGTGTGTCAGACCCCACAGGCCGAGGCCTTGTCCGTGGGGTTTATTTATAAACGAGCGCCCTCTGTTCCACACGCCGCTGGATGTGTGCCTGCGAGCACGTGAAGGTCCCACAAAGAGCGCAACAATACCACAATGGGCAGCGGTGACAACAAAAACAAAAAAAAAAGATCCCCTCTCCTGGACAGGAGCTTTCTGTTCTGTGGGGTTTGCCATATCCAGAAACAGCTCTAACTAAAGAATAATATATCTACACATCATCCAGCCTTGGACAGAAACACCTCCAATATGACAGTGAACATAACGTGGAAGCTGTCAGAAGAGGCTACCTTGAGTTATATACCTGTAAATGTTGTGTTAGGTGACTCAGTGTTGCCCTCAGATGTGTTTCTAGGCAGGTAAGGAAAGGCCTCTGAAGCAGCATTTACACCAGGTGACAGTAAAACCCTGAACCGAAAACAATACCAATGAAATTCTTTTAAGTCGAGTTCTAGCTCCATTTCAATGGGAAGGGAAACACCGGTAACTGTATTGGATGGATAACTATTGTCAGAAGGTCTTTTCCACCAATTATAAGAGTTGCAGAAAGAATTTGACTAATTGGTGCTGACACATTACAACACAGTTACACTACACATGATTGATACAATAGGAACAAGAAAGAACGCAACAGGACTTTGTTCAAGCCTTAATGCTCAATTCCAAATTGCTGCTCATATCCAATTCTGACTGATCTGACTGTTCATATCTATTCTAAGGTGTAACCGGTAACTGATACTGATATGAACTGACAGTGATATCGAATAGACGCGTGCGCAGAGTAACAACAAAATACGTCACATCCACTTATGTACCTATACTTCTCCTGCTCATTTCGAACACATATTGGTTATAGTATCTGCCTTCAAGTTTTGAGCATCTCCCCAAATACCAATTAAGCTGCTATAGGACTTTCTTTCCATTGTTGTGTCTCGTTGTCCTCCCTTGACCAGAATACCATAGGGTCATAACCATGTGTAAGACAGAGTCACTATACAGAGTTATTACAGTTTAGGTCGGACTTGAAGGCTTCAATTTAAACAAGTTAAATAAATCAGACTGACTCTAACTTCATCCAGATTATAATAATACAAGTGGGGGAGTGGGGATCAGCAGGGAGGACGCTTGCGGACACAGGGGCTTGAACCCGCGTCCTCCGGTCGAAGGGCCACCCTGCTGCCTCAGTAACGTTGAAATCACTATTAGTTCACAAATGTAAAATGACCATACCTCAATGTTAAGAAGTAACTACCATTCAACGTTCACCCATGTAAAATGACCTCACCTTGATGGTGGCGTACTCGGGCTCGTAGGTGTCGTCCCACAGGTCCTGTTCGTAGTAGAAGAGCCCGTCGTTGATCACCTTGACCAGCTCGCTGGTCAGTTTGGAGCGGGACACGTGCTGTCCTGTGCGGTCGCCCCCCGGGTGCTTCCTCAGGTACGGCGGCGTCTGTGTCACGATCAGGATCTTGTTGACGTCGTGGTCGTCGATCTCGCCGTCCGTCTCCTCGTCCGACCAGTCGGTGAAGGTGTTGCGGCGTCCGTCCATCTGCTCCATCTCCTCGTCGAACATGAAGTCGAGCTCCTCCGGCTCGTCCTGCTCCGCTCCGTCCTGATCAGGGTGAAAATCAGAACAAGAAGAGTTCAGAAATCATTAGAAAAAGTGAATCAATCAAACACGTTTACCTTTTTGACCACCAGATGTCACTTAGTCACTCTCTGTTATTCATTTAAATTGGGAAAATTTGAGTTGATAAGGATGGGGTCGCACACGATAGATCGTAACTAATCTTTTGCCTTTAGTTACTATTAGACACTGATGAAGGCCGGAGGACCAAAAACATTCTGTCCATTATGAAATAAAATAAGTGCTTAACAAAATAACTATCTATCGTGTGCGACCCCATCCTTATCAACTCATATGATCTAATAACTGGATACCGCACCAAACAGTCTGAGTGCAGCAGCCGTACTATGACTAATTTGGAAATATAAGAATGTAATATAAATATCTTAATGTATAAAGTGTTTCAAAAGACTAAATACATCCATAAAAATACATACTCAAAAGTGCCTGATAAATAAGTTGGAATAGGGTCTCTAGCTAGAAAGTATGTAGAAGTAGTTGGGAGTCCAAAGTTTTGGTTTTGGAGAGAATAATATTTAAGAAGTAGTGGGAAGAGCATGAGTAATACGAATGGCTTTACCAGGTTCCTACACATTTTCTTACACACCTTATTGCCCGAGGCAGCGGGGGAGGGCGAGGGGCCGGACTGGGGCACCGGGGAGCGAATCAAGTCTTCCTTCTCTTTCTGCTGCAACGAGGGGGTCTACATCAGTCAACCAACACCGGCCACAGAGGAGGGAGGAGGAGGATATGGAAACAGGACAGATGGAGGAATGGATAACGAGGTGGAAAGTAAAGAACAAGATGAAGAGAAGGCCAAATGAAGAGGCAGAGAGAGAAAAAGGACAAAACAAACATAAAAACAAAAAAAGTTAAAAGAAAAGGATGGTGCATCGGACTGGCGCATGGTGAACAGGCTGGACTGAAGGTGAGAGGGATAACTTAATACACCGAAGTAATCATGTGAGTATCATAATCAATCAAGGGGATAAGGGAAATCATATATGGTCTCATTCAGGTCATGTACATTCACAGTTAACGACTTCAGAACTACAAACAGAGCTGCAGACGTTACTAAGGCTCATCATGCCTGTCGACTCTCTTCCTGAAATACTTGTCTTTCCTTCTGAACTTCACCTCCTCTCCACTGACCTTGGGTCTGGCTGGGGAGGGCCTGGGTCTCTTCTTGACCTCGATCCAGGACTCTGAGTCCAGGTCTGGGAGGCTGGCGGACAGGCCCTTGGGCATGGTCTTCAGGTTGGAGATATCCGAGTCCATCTTGGTGTGGTGTTTCACCGGTGTGGAGGACCTGGAGGAACCTGCAGCACACACAGACAAACATACATTTATTTTTCAAATTATTATTTCTCAGGCATTATTAACGTACAGCGGAGAGAGGCAGGAAAGATGAGGGAGAGTGAAGGGGGTGACATGCAACATAGGTCAAGAGTGAGACTTATTATGATGCATGACTGCTAAGCCATCGAGGATGAGATTGGACAACAGTGTTGCTGTCAGATGAAATGTAACTACAATTTCAAATTTACCCGAATGCAGCCCCAATAAAACTTTGGGACAGATGACTTGATGTTTGTTTTTTTTTTTTATTTAAAAGTTCAATAATTATAAAATATGTGAGCTGAAAAAATATTAATATATAAACCATGGAAATTCAGTACTTTTTTTCTGGCAATCGAACCAATACATGATCCAGCAATTAGATGATTTGCTTTCTAATTGTTCCATCCCTAGTTCAACTAGCAGATCTGAGTGCTTAACTGAGTGTTTACCTGTGGCTTGCTCGATCATCTGCCTCGGGACAAACTCGGGGCAGTTGATGAGCTGGGAGAAGTCGGTCTGGGCGTGGTCAGGCACGCTCAGGCCCGGCAGCGGCCATTTCTCTGGATCCACCTTACGGCGGATCTTCATGTCTATCACCTCCACCTCCTTGCTGTCCTTCAAAGCCTGGAAGAGGAGGAAAAGGAAAAGATGACGCCGATGTCAAGTGACATTTAGTGATTAGTGAAACATTCACGATAATAGTGCGTTCATTATAAGTGGGATTAGGAATGTCTCCAAGCTTCTAAGAAGATAGTATTGCTATGAGAGGCTTAAAAGGAATACACCAACTTTTTGGGGGATGGTCAACTTAAATCTGTTGCATTTAGCTGCATATCATTTATGATTACTTATCTTAGTTTTACAGCTGCAACAAGTTCTCATTTTCTCACTTTTGAGATACTGTTATTTGCCTACTATCACTCAACATAGTTTATGCTCCTGTGTTACCATGGAGCACCAGACCGAACAACGTATGGGGGGGACAAATGTTATGTTTTCATCAGTTAAGTTGACCAATGGGCCAATTTCCCCAAATCTTAGTGTATTCCATTAACTTGGGGTAGAAAACATCAGCATTGTGAGACTTCTTATCAGACTCTACTAATCACATCAGACTCTCTTTGATTATCCTTCTTAACTTGGAGAGGATAAATCTCCCAGTTCATTGGTCATGAACGCATCAATCACCCCTTGACTTTTACAAGGTGAATCTCTGAGACAATGAAAACAAGCCATTTACATCCAGAATGATGTTGACGTCGGTGGTGAGGGCCTGGACCCTGTGGAAGCTGGCGATGAGTCCGATGGGCAGGAAGCCTTCCTGGTCCATCTTCCTCCGCAGGAAGAAGTCACGCTCCAGGTTGTCCAGGCTGAAGTAGTACTCACTACAGGGGGGCAGAGAGGGAACAAAATATATTGACGAATCAGCTTTTGTGGTGCCCAGACATGGAGTCGAGTCGTGGCCCAGACTCCTGCCTCAGGAACCAGATGTACCGCTGCTGGTCCAGGGATTGAAGCCTGCCAGAACTTTGTCCTGTGTCTTGCTTGATTGGTCTTATTCTAAGCTTTCCTAGTGTCTCATTTAAAACAAAACGGGAGCGGCCTGTCCGCTATCCTCTAATATTTTCAGCTGTTGCTGTGAACAGGTTCTTGTTTGAGTCAAAAACAACAGTCGTCACTATGGACACATTTAGAGAGGGACGATGAAAACAGGAAGAGATGGGACAACACAGACTGAGATACAAAACATTTAGTCAAAACATTAGGGAAACTGTTCACATTGGAAACAGATATTGGTTTTTAAGTAACCAAATACTTTCCAAGGAACCCCTAATCAATAACAGACCGCATTTGACAGGATTTCAAACAACAGATCAAAGCCTCTGGGTAATTTCATACAGACTTAACCCGAAGAGAGCGCTGGCGCACACGGAAACTGTTGCGCTTCTTCACTTAGGTGCCAATGACTACCGTTCCAACACACACAACGTCTTCAGCAGCCAAACTGCAAACCTGCACTACAACCAGGTCGAGGTCTAAATGACCACTGATACAAAACTGCAGTGTGAGCAGTGTGATTTTTCAATTTGTCCAGTTGTTGTTTTAAGGACACTGAACTTACATCTGTCTCTTGATGTAGTCCTTGAGCAGGTCCTGATCGACGGAGTACAGGTCGTTGCTGCTCATGTTGTCGTAGTAATAGGTCACCGTGCTGTTGAACTTCTGGCCGTAGGCGCCATCTTTCATATCGTAGGCCTTGTAGCCGTAGTGGTAGTCGTAGTGGCCTTGACAGGACAGAAACAGTCAGTTAGATGGACAGACAGAGAATAGCAGAGAAACCTTATATAGAGCAGAGGTCCTCAACTCCAAATCAGATTAGTTTTCTGAAATATTTAACTTTCATGCTTGACTGTATGTTGCCCATTAAAGTGTGATGCCTTTTTCAAAGATGCCATGCAGCCTACAGAGGGCTTTCAGATGACATGATGTTCCCTCTGGTGGCCATAATGGAGGCCTTCAGCACTTGGCAACAAATGAGTTAAATAGGTCAGTTTCTGAGGCAGCATATGAAGAAATAATTATACAAGTATGAGTTGTACAGTATTTAAAAAGTATAAATAGTACATACAAAATGAAAACACAACATTTTGAGTATGCATGTTATTCTTTGGACCCTGACTGCACTGATGAGAAGCTATGGAAGTCGTTCACATAAAAAAAAATAGTATTATTAGATTAATTAATTATAAAAACTATTTAAAAAGTGGGGCTAGGGAGTGAATGTAGTCAATGAAGGTCCTCATAAGTATAGTAGTACAACCGTGTGTGTGTGTGTGTGTGTGTGTGTGTGTGTGTGTGTGTGTGTGTTCAAGTATGTATGAACACATGTGTGGGCTGAACTGTAGCAGGCTGAGTAGGCAAAGTAAACACACAAAGACAAAGTTCATCTGCCCAGCATTAACTACAAAACGTCCCCTGGTGCTGATTCTTAGGCTGCTGAAAGTTACAGTGTGTTCTGGGGAAGAGGGGAGGGCCGAAAAACTGAACAAAAACACACAAAAAAAAAGATATACTGACAGAGAAGAACGCCAAGCTTATATCACTGTGGGGTGGGGGGGGGGGGGGGGAGGAAAGTGAGGGAGGAGAGAAGAGAGGGGGTGGGGTTCAACTTTGCTCCTTTCTCTCTTTTACTTTCTCCAACTTTTATTCTCTCTACCTCTCTTTCCATCGATCAATCTACTCATCTAATTTCTATATCTCATTCTTTCTTTCTCTCCATGTTTTTCTCTTTTTCCTTTCTCATCTTTTCTTCCCTCTTTCTCCAAAAACGAAAGGGTGCCAGAGTTTTCTCTACCGCAGTCTGGGGAGGGGCGTTGGGAAGGAGAAGGCAGAAAACAAGGAGAGACGGAGAGAGAACAGAGAGAGAGAGGAGGAGGGAGAAAGTGAGAAAAAGATAATTTATGTCTGAAAAGAGTAAGAATATATGAGAGCAACAGGGAAAGAGAGAGAGGGAGGGCCTGCCAAAACCAACAGGCCTCAGGGAAGCCCGCCTCCCCTCTCCTCCTGGATCCCGGGCCCGCAGCGATCCAAGGCCTTGCCTCATACCAACACACTCCGGTTGTTATTCCACGGTTTTGTTTTTACTATAGCCTTAGTGGGGGCCGGATCAGGGTTCACCAACCACCCAGTGTCAAGGCAAAGCCGGTGCGGCCCGGCCAGAGTTAGAGCGAGGCGGGTTTCATACCGGACCTGGGTCAAATAGTAAGCTCAATGGTAAAAAATCTGTGTTTGTTTTAACCTGCTTTGAGTTCATCACATCAGGACAAGTCACAAAGTGTCAGGTACGACAAACACAAAAAGAGGGAAGCGATTTAAAGAACCTTGTTACTGCAAAAACTTTCTAGTATTCCCTGTATTGTCTTGGGTAGCAAACCCCTAGTAGGGTAAAAAATAAATACATACAAATGACTTAAAAATGCTATTTGAAGCAGATTTGTCAGAGGAAACAAAGTTCCTACACATTTTCCATTTTATGTTGACTATATAGGTTGGTAATATTGCTGATCCATAACAATATACAAAGTCTTTCTCAAAGGCAAGCAATGTGCAGCGTGATGGTGAGTTTCTAGACTTTTTGGATGTGTTTTTTGTGACTTGACTACTAGGGAATTCATCCCACAAAGAAAGCAGCACCAACAGTTAGACAGATGGCACCATGCTCTTGTCCTCCATCAAAATAATTTTATAGTTTTGTTTTTTTTACTCCAGAAAAAAGGTCACATTTTCACATCTGGCTTTGAAGAAAGGTCTGGCCAAGACATCTTTGTTGAGGTAGTGAGTAAATCAATGTGTGTATGAAGCTTATTGTTTGGCCACCTCTAAAGTAAAGGAAATTCTGTCCATGTAGAGGCCAAAGCAAAGCACAAAGTGATCAGGCTAATATATAAGAAGGCATGTGTGTGTGAGTGTGTGAGTGTGTGTGTGTATGTTTTTTTTGTTTCAATGCTGAGATCAGAGGTGTGTAAGCTCTCTCCATTGATTTTTGTCAGAGAAGAGACATGAGAAACTCATCACTTCTACAGCATGACTGGTCAGTGCGTCGACGGGATGTTTGATCTGGTCTTACAACATCATCACAGTCTAAGAAAACAGGTTTGGTCTGCAGTGCGCTAAATTTAAAAACAGCTTAGTGTTTGTGTTATATACGTACTTGTGCTTATAGTGTTCAGTGTCTTGCACTGCATATGATCCTGTTGTCCTTATACCATGTGTTCCTGTGTGTATGTATATCTGCATGTGAATTGTCGATGTTGCCCCCCACTAATGCCACCACAACAAATTCCAGCACATTTATTGTACTTGAAATAAAAGGGCTGATTCCAGTCCCAACTTTTTGCCTTTTTAATCGTTTTATTTTTTAATAAAAGGCAGAATACATAACACTGAACTGTTCCTCATGGCCACATCCACTGGCACACAAGCAGCACTGGGGTGAAGGCCTTGTGGGCACTTTCGCATGCCAGTATTGTTTTATGCAAAAAATGGCTGATGACCGCATAAAAAAAGCCCAAGAAAAGAAGGTTCTATTGTTTTTTTTTGGACATTTTTAGAGGACAGAAAACTGGTGGTAAAATTGTATTCTTAAGTGTTTTGCTAATGTTTTCTTTACACAGCTCTGTGTGTGTGTGTGTGTGTGTGTGTGTGTGTGTGTGTGTGCGTGCGCAGATGAACACATACCTCTGCCACCTCTGCCCCGTCCTCGGCCTCTTCCTCTTCCACGGCCGCGGCCTCTGAACCCTCCACGGAACGGCGCCCCCTCGCTCTTCACACTGGACACTTCGTCATGGTCGTCGCGCCACTCGCGCTCGTACTTCTGACTGTGCCAGTCTGGAAATAAACCAACAACAACCTTCCTATTAGCACAAACAAGTTCCCAGATTGGACTAGCAGAACAAAGCCAAAATGAAACAGTGTTTTATACAAACCAAGTTGCGATAAAACATTCTTATATGTTGATTAATGGCTTTGCTCTGCACCAAATTCTCTATAATTGTTTCTAAATAACAGGTGGGTCGATTTTGCTGATTTCTCATCAAATTAACTCACAGCACCTTGTGACAAAAATACATTCCTCCTTGGTTACTGCAGACAATTCTGCTGGACTATTTGTAATTGGAAGCTTGTAAATTACTTTACCTTATAATAGAATCATTTTAAATCAATAAATGAGCCCCAACAGGTAACCAGACTGGATAACTAGAACAAAACCCATATCAAGTTTACTTTGTACTAAGCCAGTTTTGAATCTGACTCAGTTTACACCGTCATGACCAGCTTGCACATTTCATTTCCTCAATGAATGTGACAAACTAGGCCATTTACACCGTGTATCTCTTCATCTCGAAAACTGATGTGAAATGATCTGATGAAATATCAAAGCAGCAAGTATCAAGTATCAAGTAGCAGATGAGTAAAATCGCACACACCGTTTTACACAGAACACTTACCACTCCACATCCTGCTGCTGAGTCATGCAAGTCTGAACACTCATGACTAAACACTACCAACTGACTTCAGTAATATGCTGCAATACATCACCTAACTAACAACACAGAAATATTGACACATAATACAAAATCAACATCTGCTATCACACATTGTGCTCCTCCTAACCTAACCTAAGTGCATGACTGACTATATAGGCTGCTGATCCTTAATAATATACAGTCTTTCTCAAGGGCAAGCAATGAGTTTCTAGACTTTTTGGACGCATTTTTTGTGACTTGTTTGACTACTAGGGAATTCATCCCACAAAGAAAGAAGCACCAGTAGGTTGTAGGTTTTACTCCTGTAAAAATGTCACATTTTCACATCTGGCTTTGAAGAAAGGTCTGGCCAAGACATTTTTGTTGAGGTAGTGAGTAAATCAATGTGTGTATGAAGCTTATTGTTCAGCCACCTCTAGAGTAAAGGACATTCTGACCATGTAAAGCCAAAGCAAAGCACAAAGTGATCAGGCTAATATATAAGAAGGCGTGTGTATGTGTGTATGTTTTGTTTCATTGCTGAGATCAGAGGTGTGTAAGTTCTCTCCATTGATGTTTAGTCAGAGAAGAGACATGAGAAACTCATCACTTCTACAGCATGACTGGTCAGTGTGTCGACGGGATGTTTGATCTGGTCTTACAACATCATCACAGTGGTCTAAGAAAACAGGTTTGGTCTGCAGTGTGCTAAGTGCATGCAATACCAGTTGGGTGGGGTTTTCTCATCATGTCAAACAAAATTATAAAATGCTGGTTTAGCTTGTAAAAACTTTTTGGGAAAATTAAACATCAATGATGACAGACAAGAGCTGCAGTTATTGCAGCGGTCGCGGTAAAGAAAATTAGAGGCGGTTTCATAACCATTATTGTTTTTTTACCGGTTATTGTCCCATCCCTAGTCAGATAGTGTCAGGTTAGATGTCAATCACCGAAAAACGAACAAGGTTGATTTTCCAAATACTTTCCCAAAACTTTGTGGCGCTCTTTGCATTGTCTGTGGCACCTAACATGTCTTGTCTGCCACCTAAGTAAGCTGAACACACACGGCCCAAAAGTGGCTCAAACTGATGGTGGGGTTGGGATGTGGTCGCCGGCCCTGGGTGATGACATCACAGACTCACCTCTGAGGTCGTTCCTGGCGTTGGGGGGCATGCGGGGGTTTTCGTTCTGCCTGCTGTTGTTCCTGGAGGCGGAGCGCTCCCTGGGACCCTCCGACTTCACCTCGATCATCAGAGGAACCCACTTGTGCTTGTTGCCTGTTGGGAGGGGAACAGAGTTAGAGAGGGAGAACAGGAATTAATTGGGTAATTTATTCACTTTTTAACCCCCTGAGTGTCCCCTTAAATTTCCTCTTTAGTAGCTTCAAAGTTAGAAAAAATGTTTTTCCCCAAACTGTACGACAATATTCTGTATCTGCTCGTTCCAACACTTCACTGAAGCTATAGCTGCTTATATTGGATGAAATATTCAAACCCAAGATGCCATTTTTTTATGGCTGCACCATTACAACAAATGGAGAACAATCTAGATGTTTGTGCACCATTTCCTACACATTTCCGTGTAATTCAGCATGACATATTTGGTATCTTTGGAAACCAAAGCTTGACGATGAAGTATGTGTTTGCAGTGATAGTCCCGCATGAGGTACCTTCCCTTCCCCGTCTAAATAAAGGATGATAAAAATAGATAATACACTTGATGTAAAAGTTTGTTTTCCATGCGGTTCTGGCAACAGCATTCCACTTGGCAGGGGAAAGACGTTTCATAAGATCCGGATTCAAAAGGTCAGTACCTACTCAAACATTTACTGCAAAGTGAGTAGAACAATGTGACACAAATGGACATCAAACACCAACTGTTAGACTAAATAATAATAAATCACAAACATACTTAAGAAACCTTGTGATCATTACTGTTAAGTTCTTGTAAGTAAAACAGCATTCTGTCTGCTGCAGTTCCTTTGCTGGCCAGCAGGCTGCGTCAGTGATCTGCTGTCTGAAACAATGTCTGTGTGTGTAGGAGTGTGTGTGTGTGTGTGTGTGTGTGTGTGTGTGCGTGACAGATAGCGGACAC
This sequence comes from Centroberyx gerrardi, assembly GCF_048128805.1. Classification (NCBI taxonomy): domain Eukaryota; kingdom Metazoa; phylum Chordata; class Actinopteri; order Beryciformes; family Berycidae; genus Centroberyx; species Centroberyx gerrardi. Next base: position 6,416,213 of record NC_136007.1, on the reverse strand, counting down.
ATGGGACAGAGGAAGCCACGGCTAGTTTAAAGTGACGTGGCCCTGCTTCTATCTGCTGACTGTGTAGGTAAAAGGACAAAGAGAGAGAGAGAGAGAGAGAGAGAGAGAGAGAGAGAGAGAGAGCGAGAGACAGAGACAGAATGAAAGTAAGAAAAAGGAAAAGTAGTATCAGAAAATGGCAGGAAGTTCCCCCGTTCACTGAGGTCAATGAAGGTCAGAAAACACTCACTGACTCACTGACTGACTGACTGGCTGGCTGTAATTTAAACCTTTTATTGCTGCCAAAACAGCTACCAGCTATCATGCTCATTTGCTTTGGGCTCGAGTTTAAAAAGGAAGGCGTGTTCAACTTCAAGTGCAAACATCTTGACGGCACTTTAAGCTTCACACATTGTGTCATCCTCACATCCTCCATTTACCTCTTCCTGAGGGTTGTTGATTTCTTTTACAACAGAGTTTAAGTGGCACTGACATTTTTTATTTTAGTCAGTTTTCTTTACCATAGATTTGTCACAAAAAATAGGGGAAATATTTTGAGCATTTGTCAGCTACCCTTAAAATGCCGTATTAGCTTTACTCATTGAAACCAATGGTACCACTAGCAACAAGCTAGCTTAACCTTCCATTGACAGCTAAAAGACTAAAATTCAAAGTAGCAATGCATCTCTTTAAGATGACACAAGGGGACACAAAATAATGCTAATATCACACTATCTTCAAACACTCATAACACAAAGACTTTAATAAGACCTGGAGTTTTTTCTGACCAAATATCCTAGTCAGGGAAAACCCAGACACAGAGATGATAAGAATAGGAAAACCCCAAAATTATGGACAGAGTTTCCTTTCTGTGAAAAGTGAACACAAAGAGTTTGAGCAGCTGACAGGCTGGTAAATTTGGTTTCTGGCTGCTAAGATTGGAAATTTTAAAAACTACTTCAACTGCCACTTCAGCAAGTATCATAAAAAAAAAAAAAAAAAAAAAAAAAAAGTTAATCCACTAACATTGCAGGTTGAGGACAAAAATGATTGGAAACACAAAAAAGTAGGAGAAAAAACAGTAAAACTAATCTCCTATTACAACTGATTGAGATGTAAGTCTAAAAAATCTGAAATGCTAAAGAAAACAAAACAAAAAATCACATCCCTGAAGTTTGTTTCCCACCTTAATACGTGATGTTTTACCATGGTATACTGTGAGGCTTAACTGTTGCACAAATAGTAGTTTCATCAGATCCTGTATCAACGCCAAACGTAAGTCAATATTCACCTTTCTTCTTCTGTCCGTTCTTCTGGGAGTCCTCATCGCCGTTCTTCTCCTCTCCGGAGTCGTCCGACTTGGCCTTCAGGTTCTCCTTGCTCTCCTCGTTGCTCTCCCTCTTCTCCTTCAACTCCTTCTTCGCTACCGTCCTCTTCGGGCCCTGGAGAAGGAGCAGGATCATACAGAAACACACATTTAGGAAAGGCAGCTTAGATTCACACAGCAAAGGCCTATTAAAAGGCTTAAGCCCAATTCCTGCAGGATTAGCATTATGTGGGGACCTCAAATAATTAACGAATTAACCCCCCAAACTGAAGCACATTCTCACTGGATAATGAAATTTGCAGAAATCACAGCTGAACCGGACACAATTGCATCAGTTCAAGACTGTCATCCCCTGATTTAGCAAAGCACAACTTGAAGTTTATCACCGAAAATGCATTCAAAACCTTTCCCTCTACAGTATACTGCTGCCTTTATTTTTCATGACAGGAGGAAGATAGAAATCATGTGTCTAATGGAAGAAAAACAGGAAAGTGTGCGCCAAAAACAAATTATGGCTGAATTTACAGGATGTTTTATTAGCACAGGATTAGTATTATCAGGTGACCTCTGTCTTCACCAAAACACAGGAGGTTATTTTACTTTACAAAATGACAGACCTGGCAGAGTCACACAGGATGAAAATCATTGATGTCTGTGCAATTATTACAAATTACTGGACATCCCCAGGTAATAATATTGTTACTATTAAAATTATTATTAGTGCAAATGGGGCTTTCTTGGGGAATGCATCACATACACCCAGCTATTTATTCTACCTGAATAAGATCAGTTATCAGCATTGGCCAATACTTGAAACTTAGTAATAGGAATGGGTATTAGCATATACTGTATATTACTGTATTTGTATGGTATTTGTGACTGCCCTGCATACACTCAGCTACATATTCCACCAATATATGATCAGCGTCCAGTATTGCCAGTCCAGTAACACTTTTCAGTTTAGTACATGGAATCCGCATCAGTAGTGGAAAAAAAAAATATATTTGTACATCCTACACCCTAATTGGTGGAGCTTGTATTGCAAACGTTCACCTATATATTCTACCAACAAGTTCAGTACCAGTACTAGCAGATATAGAAGTTTAGTATTCATAACTGCTATCGTCGGGGGGGAAAATCCTTAGTTAGCATGAACTGCGTAAAATGCACTATATACTGTATATATATATTCTGAAAAAGCAATATGGCTGACTAAATCAGGTCAACTGTGAATAACAGCTCGTTAAAGTTGCCCATATAAACAGAATCAAACTCAGCAGGAGTTGTATTTTTTTTCCTTTCAGGTTGAAACTGTAGATAAAACATCCTGGGGGTCAAAATAAGCAACAGGGACAATCTATATTCTGCAGGTGGCTCGGGACTTTCATTAAGCCTCTCTTTGGCTCAGTCTCATTATAATGACTGACTGGAGCAGAGCAACAGGAACAAAACCCATCCCTTCCAGCCGAGCCCCAAGGCTGAGCTAACACAATAACGGACAGGGGGGAGTTCACTGTACACGCCGCGGTGCCTTTTGGGTTATCTTTGTTCACAGAGCTGATATTTGAGTTTATTCAAATCAAACAGAATTCAGCCGGTCCTGTGTGTTACGGCGGCTCAGCTATCAGCAGCACACATATCTGCAAAGTTTGACACTCTGGGGGGGGGGGGTTTGCATAAGAAACATGCAAAGCACTTGTCTAAAGTTGAGTTAGTAATATAACTGGAGGCAGGCCACGTTTCATGCCCCAAACCATTCTGTTTGCACACAAACACACACCTCAACATGCTCTGGCTTCAAGGTATTTTATCCCCAACCTAATCTAATCAAACTTTCTACACTAGCAGACCCGCTTCAAACATGCGCTGTAGTTCTCAACAACATCAACAACAGTGAGTCTCACCAAATGCACCAAACAACAACAGGGGTACAAGCAACGCTGCTGTGCTTTAGAAGGATCCACACAGGCAGGAGTTCATTCATTTTTAGGTAGCTGGAGAGAAAACATTTGAAATCCTTGCAAACGCATCCTTCATAGTTTAGACTGGGTGAGAAATGGTCTCATAGAAAGTTGATGGAAAAAGATTGGAAGATCTAACTCACCAATATGGGTTCGTATTATCAACTGGCCGCTGTGGCTTTGACCCTTGCACTCCTTACTACTGGTTGCTTGTAGGGTTAGACTGATATATCTGTTATATATTGGACCAATATTGCCTCTTAATTAAATATCAGATATCGGCAAGTCATGTTTTCCACCTAAGGTATGATGGAGGTTCCTCCTTGACCACAGCTACATAAAAACAGTCATTTTATTTACTCACATCTTTTTCAATACAGTTTTCTGTAAATTTTCCATTTACAGGCAGTACATAATGCAACAGTTTCCCTGCTATTAAATGGCTTTTACGTGCTGACCGTAAAAATAATTAAATTCAGCGTAGAGTTTTAGTGTCCCACAGTCTAAATGCTGTTTCAGAAGCTTTTCCACCTTGCAGGGGTAAAATTTTGGGGGGGAATTCTGAATCCTTATATATTTATGGCATGAAAATGGCCAAATTTAAAGATATTCAACATTGGCTATCAGCAGTTTAATTCCAAAAACATCAGTATCGACCTTTAAAAAAGTATACTGGTCAAACCCTAGTTGCTGGTAAGGTTAGCAATCTGGGAATGTAATCTTATTCTACTGTACACACATGCGGGTTACTCTGGATAAGCTAAATGCTTAACTTGTAAATTATTGCTATATGAGGCATATGAGCATATATTGTATTATAATTCACAAGAGATGCACCAGTGCTGAGCTTCTGCAATCAGGGATGTGATCAGGAAACAGAAAAAAGTTGGAGAAAAGTAGGAAAAGTTTTCTCCCATTAGAAATGAATGGCTATTGAGTTGGAAAACCCTGTTGGAGAAAACAAATGAAAGGCAATAGAACCCTGAAAACATCATCCCTGTGAGGTTGAATCAAGTTAATGAAGACCAAGCATCCAGGTTTTGATTCAGAGGTTAAACATCATAAACCATTCCATTTCATTCCAAAAAATCCACACCATTCCTCCATGTCTGCAGCTATCACAAGTTGCCCTGGAGCGCTGATTCGGGATCAGATTTCCTCAATCCCGATCTTATTCTTAACCATCAGCATCCAGGGAAACTTCACCTTCTACCTGCCATCACAGGAGCTGCGTCAGAAAGCTCGAACTACCTTCTAAACAGTGTGCAGTAGAAATAGACAACACCACTAGCCTAACACATTCAGTCTGCAGTGAAACACCAACATCTGTAGGCAAGTGTGGAATTTTATGCAATTTAGTGTGGTCACAATAACTGAAATTTTGAAACTACTTTGATACCATTGCAAAAGATTGAATTCAATATTGAATTTTAGAAAAATTTGTTACTTTCACCAAATGTGTTTTGCAATCTGAAAATCCATGTCAGCGTATACATGCAGTTGGCATGTGGACTGGAATAGTTAGGAGGAGGATGATTGGAAAAGACAGATATGCAACTGAGTCAAAAAGCTGAAAAGAGGTCCAAAACCTCTTGATCTGAATCCCAGTCCACCTAAACTGGTTGACAAAGCCGGTGCCAGGAGTGAAATATGGAACCAATTTGTTTACTGACTGACACCCAACTAACATCAAAACTCCTGTGCAGAAGTTGCTACGCAGCTGTCCAAGTGTGGCAACACAAGCAACTTAGCAAAGCAACTCAGTGACTGTTGTTCTGTGACATTGCTTGATGTTTTTTCTTGTCTGCCATGGTATTGTAGAAGTATCACATTTTTAGATATTAATCGTAGCATTGGTATCAAAGTCAGAATTCTTTATTTATCATGACAACACTACTGCAATTAGTTCATTTTCCTGGGATCTGACTTGTATTAAACTTCAGAATATTGCATAAGCACTGACTGTAACTAGAAGGCAATATGAGCTTTCAGATACACCACAGTGACTGAATGAACACAGGTAGGCAGGTTGGCAGGTTTTGCTGTGCTGCAGGTGAAACTTACGGCGAATCTCCGAGAGTCTCTGACCTGCCTGACAGTCGGTGGGCAGGACACGGTCCGTGTCACTACCTCGATCTGAACAGAGGGAGGGAAGGGCAGTTTAGAGAAGGCAATGAGATGGATGGAGATGTACACACACATACACCACAAACACAATCATACATGTATTCAACAGCGTGCCCTCACGCTAAATTTAAAAGGGGCATTAAGTAATCTTTTGGGAGTTTCTTGAAATTCTTCTTGAATTCCAATGGGTGGGGAGATTTAGGTCAAAAAACTGAATTAGATACTGAGTTCACAGTATCAGAAAGTGAGTTTTAAAAGCCAGGAATCTCAACACCTGGCCAAGTAATCGTTGAGTCATTGGTATTGATCAATAACCCTATCAAACCCCCTCAGTTATATTATGGTTATTTTTCTTTTCTATGGGACAGAAAAAACTCCTACTTATTGCCCCTTTAAAACCTCTTCTGTGGTTTATTGCTCTGCTTCAACAACATCAGGGCATTATGCCTCTTCCGGTTGCCATCAAACACACTGAAAATGCCAAGCTGTGGATGGGTGAAAAGCATCTGCTGTCTCTACAGTCTGCTGAGTTACCCTCTGGGATTAATAAAGTATATCTAATATCATCTAAACGGCTAATGTTGTGTCATAATATCAAGACAGCCGCAAATGACTTTTTTTGGTTTGGATTCTGCACGGATGGGAAGAATAGTGGATTATTTTCAGCAAGGACAGACAGAGATGTGTGAAATGATAGAGGACAACCACTTAAGTAGATGACTGTTCAAAGCAGTTTTTTTCTGAATCAATAATGGTATGTGGTGTAACGGCTGGAAAAAAAAATGAAGGCAATGATAGTGAGATCAGAAGAGTGCTGATTCATTCTGCCAAATGTGCCGTCACCCGCCACAGGAAGGCACTGATGAAGCCGTTGCAGGGGGGTCACGCTTTTATGACACTGTTGCTACACTGCTGCTCCACCTCTAAAAAAGGAACAGTTTGAAAAATAAGGCAGTGCTAATACAGATGCAACATGGAGGGACTAATACAGCTGTAGTACGAACCAGCAAACATCAAACACTGAACACTACACTGAGAATCTATCTTCATTCCCCAGGGAGAAAAGAAAATATTGAATTAGCCAAGTGGATAACTGCCACCGTTGTATCAACAGGATTTCAGAAAACTTTGGGACGGATTCCACGCAGATTCATTTGACACAAACGAAGAAAAATGGTCCACTTTGTGTGTTTGTGTTGATACTCTTCAGGGTATTTTTAAAGAGAATTTGTGTCGGGGGGTGAGTGATGACGGTTACGGTGCGGTACCACAACTCATCTGTACACAAAGCAGACGAAACAACTGAGGTCAAAGAGCTGCAAATAGGAAATTGTCTAAGATATAAGACAATATACATACACTACCAGTCGAAAGTTTGGACACATATTTTTCTTTATTTTTACTGTTTTTCAAATTTTAGAATAATGGTAGAGATCAAAACTATGAAATAACAAATGGATTTATGCAGTGACCAAAAAAGTGTTAAACAAATCAAAACTCTCTTATATTTTAGATTCTTTAAAGTAGCCGCCCTTTGCCTTGATGGAAAGGCAAAGGCTTTGGAAAGAAATTCATACATAGGATCAACTTCACTATTTATATTTGTCTAAAAAAAATTCAAGCGTTTAAGCAGAAGCCTTTAGATAAAAACGGCTTTAAGAGAATGAGGAACACAGTACATTCAATCAGGTGGGTCCAAACTTTTGACTGGTAGTGTAGAGAAACTAATTCTGAAATGGGACAAATGACACCAAATTCAATTGTAAGACAGACTTATAGTACGTGTTAAGAGTATCAAAACTGTAAAATCCAGACAACAGGAACTTTTATTGCATCAAAATCTCAAGTTTAAACTTAGCCATTACCACAGTGACATACTCTAAAGCAAAAAAAAAAAGCTAAACCCTGCAATCAAAAAACCTCTCCACTATCATATTTCAGTATTCAATTCACAGTGTGCGTAATTTGTGGAATTAAGTGACTGATTTACAGCTTTAAATGTTACGTGGTGGACGGCATACTCCAACCCCCCTAAGAATAGCCGCAGCACGGATCCAGGGGTGCTGTTATCATAGGGGATCCCTAAAAGGACATCCCTTCCCAGGCCTTGGCCCAGTCTCCCAAACCCCGGCCCCTCCCACCCTCAGCTCCTGCTACCGGACCCACCGGTTATTCCTGGCTCTGATGACGTGACCCACATTTTCCTCCTCGGGCTTCTTGGCAGGAGCGCGGGAACATGCGCGTTCCCTCATGTTTCGCTCAGACCTGGCTGTCTAAAATAAGGGGGAGGGGTGACACACTATCGTCCATCTAGCTCCAGGGCTTCAGAAATAGAAGCAGCCACCTGCCCCGGGCCTGCTCCGAGGGGGTGACGGCTTACTGCTGCTACTGTAAGAGGGCACAAATTAGACTCATCCTGTGTGGGGGGGGGGGGGGGGGGGGGGTATGTTGGACGCATAGCTAGCGGTTCAATGGACACCTGAGCTGAGCTGGCCTAGGCTGGAGTTCAGCTTGTGTGTGACAGTAGTAGGTGATCAAAGGTGGAAATCTAAATTTGTGTCTGCATGTGCTGTTACTGACCAGTCTTCAGATATGTGTGTTACTTAATGCCTCGGATAATTGTACTGTAGGTGACAGGCACCGAGAAGATTCTCCCCTGCTCTGTTCACATGGAACTGATATTGCCTGGGGACGTCCGGTGAAGTGCTAAAACAATTAATTAATTGATTAATTAATCAATCTACAGAAAATTAAGCTATTATAAGTCCGATAGGTGATTCATCGTTTTAGTCATTTATCAAGTAAAAACATTTGCTGGTTACAGCCTCACAAATGTTTTTCTCCGTTTGATATCATTAGAAAATGATAGCCCTGCTGACTCAAGATTCGGAAATGCCGTTAACGCATTTCAAAATTCAATTCTGATGCGATGCTCTCGTAGTTTACAATCCAAATAATAGTCCACACGTTGATATGAAGCGTGCACTTGCCCAATTTCCATACCAAAATAAGGTTAAAAAGTGACTACAGCCTCGTTGTAGTCCAATGTGGGACCAACCACACACTTCTTAACCTTATTTTTTTCACTTTTTACCTCATTTTTGTATGGAAATCAGGCAAGTGCACGCTTCATACCAACGTGGACTATCTCGAGTCAGCAAGGCTAATAAAATGAATACTCTTGGGGGTTTCTGGCTGCTGGTCAGACTAATTAAGCAATTTTCAGACATCACTTTGGGATCTGGTAGCTTGTGATTGGCATTTGTCATTATTTTTTTTACATTTTATAGACTAAATGATTAATCAAAAAAATGATCGATAATTAAAATAATTGTTATTTGCAGCTCTAGTCCAGTGATTTGCAATAAATGTGGACATCAGCGTGATTTTAATCCCATGTAAATCTGCCATGTCTGTAATTTATAAAGTAAAAATTCCAGTGCAAATTACCTACGGACACAGGTCCCCTGATAATACGGATCCTGTACAAATTAAACTTTCCGTAATTTCAGCCGGAATTTGTTGTGGGTTTGCATCTGGAAAATCCTTTTAGCCACACACACTGCACTAAAGACATGCAAGTGGGTTTTGTTTCAGTCTGACCAATCCTGAGCTGATGCCTGTTTCTGATACAGTTAACTTGGTATACTAATGAAGACTTAATGATTTCTTTTTTTTTTTGGTGGGTGGTGCCTGATTTTCCAATTTTGACTCTCCTTTTAAGAGAAAAAGAAACACCCAGTTGGTTGTTTTTTAAATCCTCAGCTCCCTGCTGTGAGGTCGGCCATCTTTGTTTTGTCTCCACAGTGTCCAAGAAGCCCTGCCATGGTGGCGAGCCTGAACTAACCCTAACCCTAAAAAAAGAAAAAGCAGCCCGAGGACACAAAGACCAGCCAGTAGCACCAGACGTCAACTGGTGTGTCTGGGCGTGCTGTGTAGCTGCTGTGTAGCTGCTGTGTAATTACACCCACAACCACTAAAATACCTATTGTAGCAAACTGCACATCCCCTACAGCCAAGTCTAGCAGGGAGGAAGCTGAAGTTTTACTCCTATCATATTCCCTCTAAGCTGAAACAGTATTTCTAATTGGTGAGAAATTGAAAATAAGAATTATTGGATTTAATTACACTTAAATTCAATCAGTGGCATTTAGTATCCACGCCTCTCAGTGGTAGAAGTGACAAACATGATGTCTAACAAAACTGACATTTTCTAATACTATTCCTACCATACCTCATTTGAAATAAAATGTGCTTGTTATCATCAATTTAGACAGAGGAATTGTGTCACAATATCCCAAAATCTTCACAATATGATTCCCCTGAAAGACGATAAACGATAACACTGACTTATCGCCCAACCCTATATGAAGCTGAACTGGTCTTTCCGATTGGCCAGTGAAGATTTTAATATATAAAAGCGGCATTTGGTATCTACACCACTCAGCAGGGATAGTGATAGAAGGTGCTTAGATACAAACTGACCTGCCTTTGCTCGATTCAGTAAGTGGGTTCAGGACAAACGCCACGCCCTTTGAGTTGTCACCTACATCAAATTAGCTTCTCAACCTTTTCCATTTGACAGTATTTGATTACGACCAGGGTACTACAGAAGGAAACCGATTCTGTCACAAGTGTGCAGTTCCACCAAGGTGTGTGAACTGGATCGTGAACTAACAAAGGCAAAAACTGAGCTAAACTTCACCAAGCAAATAAGCAAACATTTTTTGCATTAGTAAAAGTTAGCCTAACTTTTGCTGTTGTGCAGTCTGCAAGGGCCTTGAATTTACTCTCCCTTTATCAACAGATGTTTTCTGTTCAGTAATTTTATGAATTGAGAGCATGTGAGAGTCGTATCACACACAGCTTAATTAGGAACAGGTTATTTCACATATGCCTGGGACAAATACCTACCACAGCGCCCATAGAGCAGTCTTACTCCATGGCATTTTGACAAGGACAGACTTTGAATGTCACAGAGGTCGAGTTTTCCAGTCACAGGACGTTCGGAAGTTGAACGGGCCAATCTCCCAAAAACTCGCTGTACTACTTTTAAGTTGGTGTGTGAATCTACAAAACCTTCCCCGTCTCAGAGTAACAAAACTGAGAGCGAAGTCTGTTTATCACCCAAGGCTACATTAGAAATGGGAGTTCTAGTGCAATTAAAAACAGTGGGAATTCTAGTCAATGCAGTGAAGGAGCAACGAAAATGGAAGGACTCGGGTTCAAGCCCCCGTGTCGGCAAGCATCCGCCCCGCTGAAGAAGTGTCTTTGAGCAAGACACTGAATCCCTACCAGCTCCAGGTAGCTGCTCTGTAGCTGACCTGACCTCTGACCTTCCTGTGGTCAGAATTTCCCTATAGCGATCAATAAAATATCGCCCTTCCCAAGAATCTGTTAAGCTCGGCTAGAAGCCAGGAGTGTGGTTAGAATGATATGACGGTAGTGTTTTTCTGCAGCCAGAACGTACTGCTGCACCTTCAAAACAAACCAAAAATGGTGTTAATAGCTACTGCAAAGATCCAGCTGTGTGTGTGTGTGTGTGTGAGTGAGTGAGTGAGTGAGTGAGTGAGTGAGTGAGAGAGAGAGAGAGAGAGAGAGAGAGAGAGAGAGAGAGAGAGAGAGAGAGAATGTGGAATTGTCTTGTCTATCTACCTGTGTAGGGATGCAAGTCTGTGTACACTCTGTATGTGTGTGTGTTAAACTGTGTGTTTGTGAGAGTAGCTTTGGACTCTTGCAATTTGTTTTTCATTTGCTTCCCCAAAAAGTGGAAAAAAAGGTTAAATATGTATAAGGGTTTCCTCAATTTCAATTCAGCCAATTTACACAAGGTTTACAGGTCAGGTTGCCTCCAGTGCAGCAGCTATGGAGCAGTTTGGGGGTCAGTGCCTTGCTGAAGGGCAATGTGGCAGAGCTGCAGACACCACAGATACCAGGAGGGTGTTGGCTAGAAAGAACCTGGCAACCAAGGAAAGAACTGGCAACCTCTCATTTACCAGTCAGCCTACCCGTCTACCAACCTGTGACTCAACCTGTTTCTCATACAGACTCCGTATTTAAATAAATGGAAAAACTTGAGAAAAACAACACCCACCTGCATGTCTTTAGTAGCGATCTCCCCCGGGGTCGGCCAGTTGTTGGCATCGCCAAAATCTCCAACCTGAATGAAAAATCAAAAAACAAACAGAAACAGAATTAACAGGATTTTCCCAGGCATGTGGAGAAGCTTAGGTGATATCATTTCCAGTGGAGTGGGTTTTGCACAGAGACAGGTGAGTCTCTCTAGGATCACACCAAAAATGAGGGTGTATAGGGTCAAAACTGAGGCTATGTATTAGAGCCCACTGTGAAAAATTAACTGCACATAAAAAAACAGTGGGAACTTGTTCAGCAGGAGACGAAAAGGTGACAAAAACATACAAAAGAGTGTAGAAAAAGGAAGCCACTCTTCTGAGGAAGGCTGGTCTGTGCTACAATGTGTTGTTTTTTTTTTTATTCTGCATTGCTTTAGCCAGTGAAATGAAGTTTTTCAATTCTCTTTCTATGGAAAAAGTGCCTTGCACATTTCTGCTGAAACCAAACCTCAAATCTAAAATTCTTGGTAGCAAGCCAAGAAAGCTACTTATCCTTTTTATCTTTATTTATTGTTTTTACCTAGTGCATTGCTATCAACACCCTACTGTCTGCTTTTTTCTTGATTTGTTGATTTTTGACTTTGATTCTGCACCAATGCACTTTACCCAAGGGGATCGTTAAAGTTTCATTTCATCACACCAAGGTGTGGTCCCATACCTAGAATACTACGGCCAATTATCTGCCATAAACTGTGGGAAGTTGTGAATGAAACGCTTCAGGGAGAGTTTGTACGCTTTATCTGCCGTGCCATTGGCTTACCAGGAACTCACATTTGCATTCCAGGAAGCATGTCCTTCTACACACAGCTTGAGGCATGACAGATAAACATCAGTGCAAAGATCATGCATGCCCACACTGAGCTGTCAAACTAAGGGAGATTCTCTGTTTGGACTGGGCTGCACAATTTACTGTCTATAATTGTGTAGTACCATGTTAATTTGCACAATTTATATTCATAGCATAATGGCATATTCGCAGTATTGAAGCAATTTAGCCATTCAGAATGCCCACAGTAGTTAAAAATAGTCAAGATGTTGATTTAAGTTGAGTGCAGTGATATTGCAGGTCTACATTTGGCTCAGTTTGTCCTTTTACAACCTATGGAAAGGGATCAAAGTCCTGTTACAACTGAACTAGAATGGGGGAAACTTTAGATTAGTGATGAAGTGTTAGGAGCCGTGACTCAGCCAAACATAAGCCCTGCATGAAAATGTGTGCTTACACACACAAATACATACAGTATGTTCACACACTACTGTGTGAAACCAATGGAGATAGAGACTTGATCCCAAGTCCTTAGGGTATGTTTGCCGGGTCAAGAAATCAATTCAACTTCAAATTGAAGTGAAAGAAATGATGCCTTTGGGTGTAACAGCAAGTTGGAGAATTGTACAGTGTTGTCGGAAGTTTGCACTCTTTGAGTGCCTTCTGGTTTTTTTCTGTCTTCAGTATTTTACCCCAACAAACATGAGATGTTTAAAACCGAGGCGTTTAGATGTAACAGGAGTAACACTGTAGCAGTTCATTTCCTCCCTTTGATTTATTTGTATGCCTTTTTTTGTTGACTGATATAAGAAGTTATAGGTTAGTTTGCATTGCCTTGTTGGGGCAATTTGAATGTGAAGCCATGTTGGCACTGCTAAATGTTTGCATGGATTTCCACCAGCTGGCTCTGATAGTAAGTCATTTATGTAAACTTATGAACTTTCTGGTTTCTTCAAGATTTATAATACTCTTCAAACTTTAAATGGACAATTATTAAATGTACATTGTGATCATTATCAATCAACATGAAAACATATATTGTGATAATATTTTTGGCCATATCACCCACCCCTAATGTATATACAGGTGCACACACACTTGCATTTTCACACAGGCGAATAGATGGACAAGACGGAAGCGCATGCGCACACACACACACACACACACACACACACGACATTACCTTTCCTCCACGTCTGGCTCTGGGTGGGTTGCCCGCTCTCACCACCTTGGTGGGGCCGGTAGACTCTGTGGAAACAATTTAAAGACGGTCAACATTACAACAGGTTCTGAATACATGACGATAGCCGAAACCTAGAAAAACAAGGAAGCGACGGCGATGTGTAAAAAAGCAGGAAAACAGTAATAGTAGGAGTTTTGTCCCAAAAAAACTGAAAAATGTGGGGGGAAAGCATATGGACAGTCTGCTACTCAGGTGCAGGCACCCCAACAACATGGACAGATCAATAACATGACAACAAAAGTAGAGGCATACTGCACAAAAAGCAGCTTTTTTTCTCTCTTCATTTTGGTTTTGTCTTTGTCTCTTGCTTGCTTACATATTGACTTCTTTGTCTCAACTTAATTTGCCTGTTTCTATTGTTTTCATTTACTTTTTCATTATTTGTCTCTTCTATCTGGGGAGGGCAGGCTCTCAATAAGCCATTTGGGTTTGTTTGGCTCTCTTCCACTACATTTTCTTTCCCCAGGTCTCCTTCACTTAATATTCTGCTGTGGTATTATTTGAAAATAAAACAAACTAAAGCTTGGCCTAAATAACAGCCAGCAGCAACAAGGATCCAATATCATCATTATTCTGCCTAGTCATACTTAGAATTGGGAACAACAGCAACTAAGATCAATTTCAATAGACCGTATCAAACAAACATGCATGCCACTAGAACACAAAATCAGAATTGCTGCACATTGATTCAACAGGAGGAAACAGAGACTGTAAACAATGCTTTACTGGGTCAAGTGCACCGACCAAAGTTAACACCATGGCTGGCAAAGAGACAACCTGAGAAACAGATGAAGAAAATCTCCAAAACTCTCTCAAACTCAGACACACGTCAACGCAGCCAACCGGCAGTCACTGCCAGCAGACTCATTAAGAGAAAGTAATCAGTCTGGACCAAGAAGAACAAGGAAGAAGAGATTCGACAGGAACTAGGAGCTTTGGGAACATTTGTACCTCAAAAGTGCACGAGTTTCAGTTTCAGATGTAAGTCCATTAATGAATATGATTGATTATACAGAATTATTATTCCCGTCTGCTACTGGCATTTTTATGTTGAGCATAATTTGGCCTGACGACTAACCTGAAAACCTGACGAAAACCTGACGTGTGCACCTGGTCATGAATATTCACTACAATACCACCGGACCAGCGAGGCTCACAACATCATGCGGGCCTGGCTCGTGTGTCAGAAATCTTGCCCCTTGCCGTCTTGGGCGGCAGCGTCACACCGGACGCAGTTATAAAAGGGAGAGCTGAAGGGGCTCACAGTGCCTTCGCCAAGCCGTTGGCACCAAGAGCAAATCTTGGTAATCTCCTTAAGGGTGATCATGCCGAGGGACAAAACCAGAGATACAGAGAGCGTAACAGAGAGGGGAGGGAAAGCCCCAGTGGACTACAGCCACTAACAAAACCAAGACTGGGAGAGTGCTAGGTCTTCAATACAGATATGTGCATATGTACTTATTCAGGGACTGGACAGAGATATTAATTTATTCAAGACAGGAGCATGCTATTTGCTCAGATGACTGCCCAAAGTATAGGTATGCTTTGAATGCCTATAGCTATGCCTGGGATCAACAATAGGGATCACCCGATGTCCCAGGACCAGAAAATCTTATTGCTGAACCCTTCACTCATATGCACACCTGTACTAAATGTAGACTTGTATGTGCCGAGTGATATGATAGTTTACTATCCATATCATGTCTTGTATAGCATGTTAGAACTGTATGTGTATCATGTGGTGTGAAACTTTGCTGGTTGTCGATAATCTCTCTGCACTAATATCAAGACAATTCTCTCTTTATTTATTGTACTTGGCCAGTGATTTTGATGTGTACACACACACACACACACAGAACTTAAATTGTAAATCTGGAGCGGGACACGACCGCACTGTGCTCCTACGTCAGAGTTTCTTCATCAGCTTATGTGGTGGTACAATTCTTTGAATTCTTGAGAAAAAAAGGTCAGGCCATGATCTACATTCTGCAAATGCCACTTTGCCGTCTGTTTTGTAAGCATGATCAGTCAATTCAGCTCAGTTAGGGATGTTTTCTAATGACCGGGCTTTGTTTCTTACAAGAGACCCAGAGAGACTGTATGTGTAGGTTTCATACACATTTACCGTTTCAAAATGCCATACTTTATTTAGACCTGAATGCCTTGCCTGGATTTGAAGATTTCAGTTGGTGTTCAAAATAATGTATTCTGACAGAGGTTGGGTGATTAGACTGTGAACTGGGACATACAGGCACAATATTAGCTGAGGACTATTCTTCACAACAACAACTATCACAATATGTGAAATGACATTTGGTCTGCAACTACATAAAATACAACGTCATGTGTGTATTTGGACTTCAGTTTTTTCAATACTTGTATTGTGTGATTCTTGAACTTTCTAAAGCCTGGAAATGATTGCGTTCATTTTCCATACTTTTCCAGACCTGTCGAGAAAACCAGAGAAAGAACACGGGCTAATGAGGGAGATTTAGTGGCCGTGCATACTGTTGGTGTACAGCGGCTTCATGTTTCCTTGTTCCTTTAAGCAAGCAAAAACCGTGACCAACTGGAGTCATGTTTGCAGAGTAAATGACGACATAACCACGCAGTAAAGTATGCTAAGGCAAAAAGAAGCATTGTTGTTGAATGAATATCAGGCGTTTTACACAAAGCACTAAAGCAAGCATGTATACTTTTAGTGCATGACTTTACAGGCTTGTGGTCATAGTTAAAATGGCTTTGCAAGGTTTAATCATCTATACGTCTCAAAGTTGAGAGGAAAACACAAATAAAGCTGCATTAGGCAAGATCTTTATGTAAAAATACACCTGTCCTATCAACCTAAATCATAAAGTGAGGCTGCAATAGACAAGAGCTTCCTATCCCCCCTAATTGAAACGCCATAGATTCGCCCCATTTGCACAACTGAAACTGAAAAGACATGCTTTCAGTTGCGGCATTTGGGCTGCAAGACTTTTTATAAAGACGGTTTTTAGGGCATTTCTTCTCTATTCAACAGTATAGAGTTCAAAGTGACTGCGAGACTAGGAGACACAACAATGGTCATGCAACTTGAGCCCACAATGTAGTGAGTATGTGGTGTGTGCCCTAGCTATCTATCACAAGTGTCTGACAAAGTTTGAACCAATCAGGCTGTTCCACATAAACTTGATAATCTGCTCTGGATGATCATTTAAAATGAGTACAAATTATGTACTGCCCTGCAGCACATTTGTGGTTTGGCAAGCAACAACTAAGTTGTAAAAAACAATTTCCAAACACATTGTTAAAGTGCAAATATTAGCCATCGTCCATGTCAGAAAGGGTTGTGAATTTTGACCAAAAGTCCTTGGCAAACACGTGTATTTCTCCATTTACATCCCAAAACAAAACAAGAGATTTTTCCTCAGATGGTGACAGAGTAGACACAGTGCTTCTTTCTGAATATGAGAAGGGGATTGAGGGAGTTGAGGGAGTGAAAATTCACAGCTATGGTGTAAGAGATTGATAGCAAAGGTTACATTTTCAAGATAGAACTTTTTCTTTACTTAGATACTGCTCAGTAAACAACAGAAAAGGGCCGTTTCTGTGCACCCTCATCTAGAAAGTTTGGCTGGAATAGAAGAATTGTTTCTTAATTCAAGCTTAACTGGCCTTGGATTTTTGACCATCAACAACAATCTCCTAAAGCTAGGTAAGCTATTCCTTGAGAGTGCTTTACTGGACACCGGGACACTCCCCTGGGTGTAGATTTAGGCGACATGTTCAGACCTGTTGACACGACTAGGACTGAAATCTCATTCGGACGTAAAGGCTCAAGAGAAGTCCACAAAGTCAGCCTTCCATTAACTTTAAATGAAGTGTCTCCATACAGTGTCACTTGATGACAGCACCAGAAGCTCAGGCCTTTGGACTGGATTTAAAACAGATTTTGTTTTTTAGTTAGTCCAGAAACAACCAGGCTGTAGTTGGCCATTGAGACTCTAAACCGTGAAAACAGTTTAGCACATCTTGTCTCACTCACTCTTGTAGAAGCAAATTGTCTTGGTTCATGGTGCAGAAACGTATCGACGGCTTAAAAAGTAACACATTACACACCAACACACCTACTTTTTAAATGGTCGATAGAACATTTCTATATAGAGGCCATTGGGAACTCATGCACCATTGAAATGTCTCTTGGCTTTGTGAAATTGGCTGCTCAACGTCTTTACTTACATACAATTTGCTGTTAAATGTAAGCTTCTTAAACTCTGGTGGTGAAACCTGCTGATTCGAGCAGTAATGGTAACTCAACATCTCAGACCCAGTAGGCATAACGTTGCTTCCACAGTCTGCTGCTTATCCTAATCATGGCTGATAGCATCACGTGAACCAGCCATTCAGCCAAAAATCACTAACAACGGATGGGAACAAACAAGATTCCTGGAACTGAGTACCAAAGCTTCCCATCTCGCGCAAATTCAAGACTTTATTTAGTCAAATTCAACTCAGGATCATGCTAAAAGGGAAATTTAAGTTTGATAGAAAATTTTCAGTTTCCACTTTCCAGCGTACATACCTCTCTAGGATTTTAGGAACAGTGACCCTCCAGCATTAGCTGCCCTGGAAATCTGCTGTTGCAGCCTTTGTTCAGGCTTTTTCCTGAGTTCAGCGGCTGGTTCATCTGCCAATTTCACTATTTTAACAGCCAAATTGATTCTTAGAGCAGAAGACAAACCACTAAACAACTAATTTTGTGCGTAAGTGGCTAGTAGACAGATTTACCAGCTAGCGTTAAAACATGGCAGTGTGCTGAACCACTGTAACACAACACATTAGTATAGAGGTGGTGTCTAAGGGTCTTTTTCTTTTAGATAAAAGAGCAACAGACAATGATGTCCTTTCATTTCCCCACAGGGATCATTTAAGTTTTCATTTCTCTCAATATCATTACATAATCTAACCGTCTCATTCTAAAATATTCAATAACTCTTGTAATATCTCCAGTGACTTGTCACCTAATATTGCAGGCAAAACGGTGATTAAGCATTTGCTCAGCTTCTTTTTACACTCAGGGGTGTAACACCACAAGACCGTGTTAAGATTTAGTCCCAGTTCAGTCATAACACACACATTTCAAAGAACAAGATGAAAATCCTGCATCATAGTTTTCCCTCCGGTGTCCTCTCAGCAATCTGATCTAGAAACCTTGTTGTGCTGAATTCTGTCAAGGAATCAGCGTGAATTCCTGAAGTATTTATCCACTCTTTCCTGCTTAGTATGAACACTTTCAGTGTCATCAACACTAATCTGAAATGTGGTTACTTTGAAATATGTTGCGCTGCTGCTTACAGACCATGACATAGCATGTTTCAAGACTGTGTTGCTTGCATGAACACACACACACACACACACACACACCAGCTTGCAGCTCTTTAATGCGACCGTCATGAATGAAACCCTGACCTTTCCAATGAGGCACTGAAATGCCCCGGCGTTCGTTCGACAGTCGGAGGTATTGGCTGTCAGACGACTTGAACATGAACGCATCCTGACATAATGAACGGAGAGAGTTGTTGGCGTCGCCGCTCCGAATTCCTCCTTGGCTTTTTTGAATGCCTATAGGAGGAAATGGGATGACTGCTGACATGCTAACTTAGGCTTTACTGAGTCTTACTGCCTTGTCTTCGTGACAGAAGAGTTTGACGGAGCTTGAGAGTCAGGGGGGAAAACTGCACAGTAAAATATTGTTTCCTCCGTGTTATTGTGTTAGTTCCGTCTGATAACTGAAAGAATGCCTTCTCTTACTCTCCTTAGTTGCCATTTAATTTCATTTGGTATTAGAATGGTAACTAGATTCAGAACTTTTACTTGTAAGCTTTATTCATTTTGACGTCCTCTTACCTTTAAGTATGATTACATCAGCTTTTACTGAAGTCAAGTGAGACAAAAGTATTAAATTTGAAGTTATTTCAGTATCAAATATTAGATGCGAGCAGATAACATTAAGAATCGCAAAAGTATTATATCATGGCCCAAGTATCATGATTAAATGTCTCTGGCAATTCACATCATTAATTAAAGCTTTGAGGGCTTTAGGCCTGCAAACACTCTACTGAATTATATTTAGTTTTACTTTTTCCCTGTAAAATCCACACATTACTAGCTGGATGTATTTGATGGCCCAACCTGTACACCTGTACTTTCTGTGCTCGAGACTAGGGAATGGATTACACATTAACTACAAAGACAAATATCTCAATTCCCCAAAACCTTGCTAAAAATAGACCAATATCTGCAATACTGATTGTGAATGTGTGAATGTCTAATGTGTTGCAAAAAATGACCTTCAGAGCGCTGCTATCACTACAACAATAACGGGAAGTTCTGACATCAACATTAATACATGGCAATGTATCTCAATGATGAATGTAAACCGAGGGCTGGGGTCCTGATAAAACAAAATAGTAAACGGACAAAACCAAAAGGGCCTATCAGCTAAAACAAAAAAAGGGTGTGATTGAGGTCTTTATAGTCTGAGCATTGGGATTCAGCCCCAAAACAGACTAATTGCACCCACTACTACATATTTAAAAGAATGTGGAATTGTCAACATATACATGTGTCTAATTTTGGACATCCCGCATTTGAGTTACTTTTCGTCACTACATTACCAGACCAATTACGGTAAGTATTGGCTGTGGCTGAGAAGTTTGTCTGCCCTACAAGCAGTTAAAACACCATCACTTGGTAGTTCCTTTCTATTCATAGTATTCCCATGATGTCACATGCATTTCCTACCAATATGGTGCTTCATCATATACACAGCTCATTGGCTGTCATTTGATTATAATCACGTGTTAGCCTAATTTATAACAATGACCTATTACTTTCCTACCAAGAAGGCCGTGTGGTGATGGAACAGAACACTTTATTTTTTAATAATCTCTTAAAGAATTCTTTAAATCAAACTGGCTGGTTAAACAGTGATGATGGCTAGTAAATTTTAAGCAACTGACATTTTTTTTATTTTATTTTATTTTTTTTAAAGAAAATCAGTCCACTAACCTGGTTACAAATCCACCAGCCAGCAGCCAAATGTTGCTAAATTTTGACTGTGGCTGGTTAGTGTGTCTACCTTGGCAGGTGACAGGCCAACGTTCAGTGGTCCTTGTCTGCTCAAAAGCAGAAGGTTTGGCGAAGTTGGGTGTTGGAGTTGATCAGATAACAGCTGAGCATGGCTATCAGCTATGGTTCCTCCACTATGGGCATGTATGCATCACTCACACTCCTCACAGTGTTGTTCAGTGTTCGGTGCAAATCAGATGACAGTTTAAAGTTTGGGTGGGGGGGGGGGGGGCAGCCCAGGGCCAGGATGTCTGCTATACTATCTGTGCATTCAAACAACATGCTCACTTCGAAGTCAGCTTCTTTTCACCAGGAAACCAAGGCAAGATGGCCGACAACAAGCGATTATTTTGGTGCTTGGCAGATGTTAATATTGGATGCTGCTTATAAGTTTTTCTTTCATTTTGACAGTTTATTACATTAAAGAAAGATTCCACCCTCAGATACTTTTACACAATAATCAATCTGTGATGTTCAGTGCATTCCAGAGGTTATTTTGCGATGAAGTGTTGTAATTTACTAAGTGGTGTACCCACTTTCACCCAACCTTCCTCGCTTACCTCTACTTCAGTTAGCAATTTCCTACATTTCCCACAATGCCTTTCCAGAGAACAGGCGTGAACTTGTTGCATCCAGCTGTTGGTTTTATGTGTAGGGGCAGCAATAGTGACAGTGATAGGTAACTCTGTCTACATTTGGTAAGTTATCCATAGGAATAATAAAAATATCCCAAACAAAATGAGTCAACACTACTACACCCATCCCTACCATTTTATATAATAGGGCCCAAGTGGCTTTTCCAGCCCATTATTCACTTTCTCCAAGTGTGAAAGCACCTTGAGAACAGTCTGACT
Organism: Centroberyx gerrardi; assembly: GCF_048128805.1. Classification (NCBI taxonomy): domain Eukaryota; kingdom Metazoa; phylum Chordata; class Actinopteri; order Beryciformes; family Berycidae; genus Centroberyx; species Centroberyx gerrardi. The sequence continues at coordinate 6,394,709 of NC_136007.1, read as the reverse complement.
TGACAGGTTAGAGTGAAAGGCGGGGTGTTATCGAAGCTCTATGTGCTTGACTGTACAAGAGCACTGATAAGAGCGTTATATTCTCAAATTCAAGGACAGGTGTGTTTAAGAAAATGAGAATTCACCTGTGTTGAGCATGGAAGTGAATGAGTGAATCAAAGAGGATTAAAGGTCATGTGACAAGAGACACACAGATAAGTAGCAAATAAAGAAAGAGATCAAGGGGAGAAAGAGAAGGAGGGGAGAGAAGAGGGCAGGAGGATGAATGACAGAGAGGATGAAAGAGAAATAAAGCTGCATTGAACCAGTTCCACATGCAGGGGGTTGTCAACATGCGGCTGCAGGGCTGCATCACTCTGCCCAGATGCTCTCCCACTCAACCTCCTGTTCTACTGTTTCTCATATAGAGACAAAATTCAGGCTGCCTGCCAGGTAAATTACCAACCGGCCAAGTAGACTTGTTTTCTATTTATTTTGGGTGCTGTGATGCACTAAGCTAGCGGTCAAACTTGGTGTTTCTGATGGATGCAGTTTTCAAAGAAGGCAACGGTAAACATGACGCCCCCCACGAATGATAGAGTCCCCATCTGGGCCAATCAGCACCTACAATTGTATCAACCCCAATGGTCAACCAGTGTAATGTTGAAAATACCAAAACGCAGTGGTGAGATGCATCACCTTCCCAAGTTTAGTCAAAATCAAATCTGTGGGGTCTGAGATGGGGGCCAAAGTGACTGAATGCTGTCAAGCTATGAAAGTGTGTTTGTGAACTACAATGACCACAATTCATTGCACATATGACACAGCACGGTGTCTTGGTCAACAAATTGGTGCCCTTAAATTGTGCTGGTCACTCCAAAATGTACTGTTACAAATGTAGCCTACACAATATATTGAGGAGGCCATCTGTAATTAGCTGTATGTTTCATTTGCTTCACCAAAGAAGTGCTAATCCAATGGGAATATAGGCCTAACAGTCAGCTAATGCTGCAGTGGAAAGTTAGCAAATGCTAGCCTCATTAGCTTATAATGGAGTGAGACTCAGTGCATGAGCACAAATGAGATACTGAGCTTGCCAAATGAAATGCAGCCAAAATATTACCTAGTTAGATATCTACACACAGGAATTTGTTTAAAACAACTGTTAAAAATTTGAATAGAGTAATATAGTACGCTTCACAAGTTATTACTCAACAGTAGGTTTCATAGACAACCTAACACCTCCACAACCCTGCTGCCAACCTATGGAAAAGTCTGCATTCTGTTTTCCCCTTCTTATTCTTCACTTTTGATCACTGTTTTTTCCCACTATACATTAGTCATGCAGTGACTCCCCTCTCACTCTCAAACTCTTCTGCCTCACCCTCTCCTATTTCAGTTGATCCCTCCCCCATCCTCTCTCCATTCATTGTCGTTTCACTTTTGCTTCATCATTCTCTTCATTCCCTCTCCCTCCTCTGCTTATTCATGCCCTACCTCTGTCTCATCCCCTCCTTTCCTTGCAGCAGTCAGAGCCGGTTGTTGCAGCTTGCTGTGCACATCAGACTGCCAGAGGCTACCATTAGCATTAGCCACCACCAACCCCCGCTTTTTCCCACCAATTTCCATTAACCATTATCTTTCCATCTCTCTCTCTCAATTCATGAGGTTTTACAGCCACAATATGATCATTCTTACATTGCCACAGAATAAGTTCAAAACACGCTACTGACGCATTTCAAATTTTGATTAAAACAAACAAGCAACCACAGGGATTGTAATTGTAAATTACCCCAACATGCAGGAACATAAGCTTAATTTGGCTCATTGTTCCACTGGCTGTCTCTCAGCCTGCCTCTCTCTCCCTTTCCACTTACTGTAATTTCTAATTGCTCAACCCCCACCCCAACACACACTCACCCCCCCCCCTCTCTCTCTCACACACACATTATAGAACACGCACCTCAGGTGGAGTCCAAAGCCAAATTCCCATGGGTGCTACAGCACACATCTCTGACAAAACCTGCTCAAAACCCCACAGGGTATCGCTGTTTAAGACTATAAATAAACCTTGTGCCCCATAGGCTCTGAGGTCTTACATAAACACACTGGTAGAGCGGGAAACCAGTACATGGTTATAGTTAGGTTATGGTTATGGTTACGTCACGTACCATTGCCTGAAGGCCATCATGTATTCTAAAGATCTAGTTGGCTGGTAAATTAGTCCAAGTGGGTGGTGAATTTTGGGATTTCCCAGCCACTGTGGTCAGTGGAAAAAGAGTTTCCTGCCCAAGCCAATATTAAACAAAACGTCTTGGTGAGCCAGAGCCTCAGTACAATGCAGCGCTCTACAGTGACAGGTTTTCCAAAGACTACATATGCGCCAACTGAAAAATGCAGAAGCAGAGGAAAGACATCTCAGAGTCTTGCAAATATAATTGAAAATGCCCATCCCTTTAGAGCACATGTTCAACTTGGCAGCACCTCTCAAGTGTGCTACGTTTTAAAAATTTTCCTCGGTAGAATGAATTTATTTTTAGAAGTGTACGCCACTAAAATAGTAGCACTACAGAACCCTGTCACACAATAAACGTACAGGTGTGAATGCATCTGGCGCACACACACACACACAACTGATTTTACACACCAATAAATGCAAACATATGCACAAGCACAATTGTGGCAAATCCACCGTGTCCTAAAGCTTAGCTGTGACAAATGGCGACATAAATGGTAACTGGTCTTGACCGAGATGGAATTTAATTTCTTTCTGAACAAGAGAGATGAAAAATGAGCCTAACTGTCAGAACCTGTTTGAAAGCTTAGTTTACAAGACATGACAAGCGCTTATTAAGTTGACACAGCTCCCCAAAAGGCATTCAAGACAGCCAAGATATCTCATTTTGTCTTTGTAAGCATTCATTACTGGGAAATAGGAACTGGATGAGGAGGAGTAATAAGCATCTTAAAAACGATCATCTATTTCTTACAGTTGAAAATTCAGGGCTGCAGGGTGAAATATCAAGAAAAGTAAAGTAATCAGGGTGAATCATAATGAACAGTAATCTACTAGCTGTCCCTGGATGACAGATTATATCCACAGAGCAGCAGCAGCAGCAGAGTAGCAGAGCAGCATGATGGGAGAGGAGGGAGGCCCGTCTGCAAGAACCAAATATGGAGGAAACGGCAGTCAGAGAGCGTACGCCGGCAGACGGCCTGCCTGTCTGGCTGCCACACACACACACACACACACACACACACACACACACACACACACACACACACACACACACACACACGTCGAAGACTCTCCCTGGATGTCACATGATCAGTCTGGTGACATCACCTCCTGCAGAGTAAAACGCTCAGACAGCAGAGGGCTGAGCGACTGAGAAAGGGAGGCATCGCTCTGCCCACACTGAGCCACAGTAACACACACAGGAATACAAACATGTACACACATTAAGCCTAGGTCACACTACAAGATTGGTCAAATCTAGCCTGACAAGGGCAGTTCAGACTACGGTCATGTTCACACCGCAGGCCTCCACGCTCAGTTCCAAAATGCCGCTTGTATACGTTTTTTTTTGGATGACTGTTCATATCTATTCTAGGATGTAACCCATACCAATGTGAACTGACAGTGATGTTGAAAAGACAAGCGTGCGCAGAGTAACTAACAAAAGACGTCACATCGGTTTTTGTACCAACACAGTTACAGCATGCACCTTTCAGTTTTGACTGAATTGTGGCATCTCCCCAAATACATCTAGTCGGCTTTCTTTCCCATTGTTATGTCTCGTTGTCCTCCATGCTAACTAGGGCTGCAACTAACAATTATTTTCATTATGAATGAATCTATTTTTTTTTTTTTTTGATTCATCGCCTAATCATTTAGTCTATAAAATGACACATGCCCATCACAAGTTACCAGGGAAGTCTTAAAATTGCTTACCAGCAGTCAATAAAACCCCAAAGTATTAATTTTATAATGACATGAAACGGAGAAAAGCAAGCAAATATGCGCATTTGTGAAGCTGTATCAAAATTATAATTGATTAATTTTCTATTGATCGTGAATGTCCTGGCAATGATTTAAGTGTTCAAATACAAGTTGTATTGCTCGGGATCCAATTTCATACCAAATATCAATGCGGTCCAGATCAGCGTTCAAAAAAAAATTTGACTTATTTTTTGCTTTTCAAAACAATTTACCAAAAAAACACGCTCAACCCTCACTTGGATCTTTCAGTCATTTATGTGGGCGCTGAATCCTCAAAAAATGTGTAACAACTAAGAATCCAGGACAGCACTCCAATTAATTACATTTATTGCCGTCATTTTTTGCTTTTCACACCATTTAGAAAACATCAGATCTGTGTCACTACTTATGAGGGCTAAAAAAAACAAAACAAAATTTGGGACACTGTCAGCTGCAGTGTGAACGCAGCCTAAACAACTGGTCTTGAGTAAATTCTTGCCGTGCCCTCGGGGGCAAAGACGAGGGATCACACACACTACCGGATTCTGTCGTTCAAAAACCTTTTCCCATTCATCCAGAACAATCCACTGTAAATGTTGCAACACAAACATTAGGCTACTTTCCTGTTCTACATGGCTTTCTAGTGGCATGCGTTTTTAATTTTGTGCAAGCCTACTCTGAATTCACTCTCAAATATCCTCCATTATGTAACAGGATAAGTATTTAAGGTCAGGCTCAAAAACCATTTATCTTGTACAGCTTACTACCTACTTCAACTCCCACCATACCAGCCACTTCTTCCTTTTCTTTCCTACTTAACAGACCTTTGAGCTACCATAGCTAGTCTATCATTCTCTCTCTGCTTTTCCCAACTGTCCCAGTGTTTGCCAGTGTCTCACACACACACACACACACACACACACACACACACACACACACACACACACACACACACACACACACACACACGTACACTCGCTAAGCAAATATGTAAAATGTGTGATGCGTTTGTTCTCTTTTATGGGCTACATTGCTTGGTAACACACTTTGTGACAAACCTGTTTCCTCAAAATCGTTTTGTAAACAAATTCCACTTGACTTGATTATCGAGGCCTTTGGCTACAAGAGCTTACTCAAACTTTTTACACACCAACTAACAATCAGGCGCAGTCTGACGCTCACGGTCCACACCCTGAGCGTTCACACAGGGACGAGCCGCTATCACCGAGTCCAGACACAACCCTGAGACAGATAAAGCAGCTCAAACTTGAAGACTTAAGACAAGGGCTCATCTAAAACAGCTGAGTGCATGTGTGTGAAGAGGGTGTGTGACATGGGAAGAGAGAGAGAGAGAGAGACTACAAAGGACACCAGGCTGCTAACTAGCATTTCCACTGGTTCCATCTATTTTGTAGTCGTTTTCTTTTATATATCTGATAAGGTGTAAAGTTTCTGTAACACTAATCTACACGCCACAACACTTTATATACATACATGGCTATCTGTAGACTTGTTAATGTGAATATGATGCTGTTGCAAATTCAGATAACTGTTTCTTCAGTTTCCACATATATCCCTTATTTTTATCTACTGCATATATAAATTATATTTTCATAATGGTTCCACAATTTCATACTATGTACATACTACTACTTTTTACATATTGCTAATTTTGTAATCCATGTTTGAGTGAGCAATAGTGTTTGCTAGTATCGTCTATATGCAACAACTGCCCCTACCTCCACCCACTACAGTCCATTTAATGTTTAAATTTTCACCAGCATGCACTTGTGCAACACCACAACTTCTGTTTACATTCTATTTTATTGCCTTGTTTTTTTGTTGTGTTTATTTTTTACTGTTTTTATTGCTTGTTTTATATTCTATTTGTGTGCATATACTTCCTCCTGCTGTATCCTATTACTTCTGCAACTGCAGTGACCTTATTTCCCCAAGGGGATCATTACAGTTGCATCTTATCGCATCTTATCTTTTGGCCATGGACAGATTGCTTTCATAGATTTTCTAAGTTAGAACCAAACCCCGAAAGTTGCCTCTGTGGCACGAATGAATGTTAAATAAACAACCGATAGAATGACACAAAAAAGGCTATCGGATAACAAAAAATTACGGAAATCTTCCTTCCTGCGATGCTACTATGAACAAAAGATGCGAGATTTCTGGCTCGAGCGCGCTCACAAGAGACTTGAGCAGGGCATTTCATTCATTTCATTCTCCAGGAGAGTTGAAAGTTTGAAAACCATCTAAGTGAGCAATTTTTTTTTTTTTAATGTCTGGAAATGGGATGGACTCTGAGACAAGGGAGCTACATCCAAGCAGAGAAGCAGATTAATAAGCACACAATAAAAGGAGAAATTTGGCACACGGCCAAAGGAGCTCCTCATCCGCCATTTGACGTCTTCTGTCACGTACCCTACACACAACATCCGACCTTGCCTCACCTATGCGGGACCGCCATGTCATGTGTCAACGGATTCTACGCGGAAATTTTACAGATATTAGCTAGTAGTGTGAACAGGGGAAACCACTAGCGCTGCTGGAAAACTTAACATGGTAATCTTGCAGGTTTCATGTGTGAAAGGGGTTTCTGTCAAACAGAAGAGTGGCATCAGCACACCGCCTTAACCTGCCAACATGAAGACACAACCTCATTTCCACAGACTGATCAACCAGCTGGGCTCACATCGACACAGTAACACCCATTCACAAAGTGGCGGCGGTGACAGTCTGTCCTGCAACAGTGGACCCACTTTAGCCCTTCACGCATCAGCACTCCTTCCAGGTTCGTGACCTCGGCCGGGTCCCAACACCTCGTAAAACTGGGCTACAAACAGCCGCGGTGTCTGATCGTCAAGGGTGGGGGGTCTGCCTCTTCACAGCAACAACAAGGAGGAAAGGATTCACAGGGAGAGAATGAATGGAGGGGGAGACAAACAGGTGTCCATGCTAATTTTTAAAGTGCCACCCCCAAATCTGTGAAACCAAGCTGTAGGACTGAAAGCTTCAGGTAATGCCCGGCAGCTTCAAAACATCACATAAATCAGGGACCTTCACATTCACAACTTCAAGCTGTGCTGGTGAGGATTACCATGTGTACAGAGCTCTTTTGAGGATGTTGTCATGTTTAAAAAAAAAAGTAAGACATCATAGTGTTGCTGCAGAGTGAAAATCACATTTTGGTAGTATTCATTTTTATTATGGAATTTTAAGTTTATAGTGGCCCTTCGTGTGCCAAAAGTTTCACAAACAAAAGGCTATTGTTTAAATTGAATAACATATGGTATAAGTTTTTTTTTTTTTTTTTTTTTTTTTTACATGTGTGAGACAGGGGCTTTTTCATTCAGCGGCAGTCATGAGGTCCTCCCCCCTTTCTCTTTCTAGCCACATTTAGTTAAAACAGAGGGGGGCTCAATTTGCACTTTGTAAGGTTCCTGCAGTTTTGCAGTTTGTGAAGGTTCCTGCACACGCTAAAGGAATGCTAATGTTTCAGGCCGAACCTGCCTGTCATTCCTGACCTGATTCCTTGACCAAGAGTCACAACAAGACATCCTACAGGATAGCCTTACATGTCAGCCTACATTCTTTGCACAACCCTGGCATCCACTTACTGATTTAAATAGAAAAGGAATTTAAAATAGCCTGTGCTGGGGCTGGGTATGAGTTCTGATACCTCCAATTGAATACCAGCTCTAAAATACTTTTATGATGCCTCTCTTTACTGAACAAATGTACGTGAGTAGGTGATAAGAGTAGATTATTCTCTCTATTACATTTGTATGTCTCATCTGCTTCTCTAAATACATTCAGACAACATTCAGATGCCCAAACAAGAAAGGTACTTTTTTCAATACCAACATTAGCCTATACTTAACCCAAGTCAATATCTACATATTCCTGAATACATTTTGGAAACCTGTGTCACCAGTGGAGATCAAAGATCAAATTGTTACGGCCTCGTTTTGTCAAAGACAAAGAGAACCCACAATTTGTGAAGGATTATTAGGTGTTCTGGACGAACACCTCTATAAAAGCCGGGCTCTGTGTGTTTGTTCATTTGTGCATTTGTGTGTAGTTTTTATTTTTGCAATGTGCGCTTCCTGGAGGAATTTCGGTATGCAGCGTTTAGGCACCGCAGAACCTTAAGGGAATTCATAGGGGAAATCCAGTGTGCGCTCACACACCAGGCAGTATGGTAGAAGTCACACAACATCAACCAACTGGAGGATGGTGACTGAACATCCACAGACCAGGAAGTAGCTGAGTGATTTTCTAACTCTAGTGGCTAAGCCAACGTATGAATTAAATATTTTGGTCAGCAATTCTCTTAGTTCTGACACTGTGCTGCCACAGCACTTTGGTGTTAACAGGTGGAGTTTTTTAAAATCAATGTAGTTTCATTAACTCAAATCATGCATACCCTCCACCCAGCAGCTATAAGCGCTAGCACACTTGTTTGTCAAGAAGTGGTGGTTTGGTTACACAGTCAATGTAACGCTGATGTCTTACAACAGCAGTGACAACCTTCTCCAAGTTTTGTTAAAATTTTTGACACATTAAGTTTAGATTCTTATAGCAAACACTAGTCAAAACAAACTTTCAGCTCAGAATTCACTCTACTCCTCTTACGTAGAGTGACTATCAGCCAACAGCAGTGGGTACAAGACAGGGCAGAACACCAACTTGTTGTCCACCAGCCACTGTGGCCACATTTGGCCGGTGGCTAGAGTTAATTTTGCACCCTGGCGTCCGATCAATTGGAACATGTTTACCTCAATTTTCTCATTTGAAGTAAATTTGGTTTAGCTAGTCCCAAAACTCAAAAACTGCTCTGAGGATCAGCTGGCTCTGCCCAGAGCGCACCAACTGCCAAATCCATGTTAAATTAACCACCTGGCACTTTCCAAAACCCACTGAGGGAGTAACAGGCAAACTACCTGAAACTACTTCTGACCATCAGCCACAGACTTTCACCAGTTTTGTTAGGGACGGTGTTTTGGTTGTGTGGGTCACACGCTGAGATGATTACATGACAGCTAAAACAAAAACAAAAACACCCTAAATGATTTGCACTGGTGACACTCCCAGGATAAAGCACTTGTACATTGCTTTCTTTTAGGAAAATGTTTCATCATTTAGTGTCTGTGGTGTTAAGAGTTGTGAAAAACATACCAGTGTACTGAAACTGTAAAGCTATGTTTGCTCTGTTCTTCTATAAGACAGCAGCTTGGACATTTCTCACAGAGATTTCACCATATCACCTGCGACCTTGAAGAACAGACATCCAATCCACTGACAGCTCTGAAAAGTACAATGTTTTTCAGCCTGGGACAAAAAGTTTTGAAACTCAGTCTTGCCCTCAGAAACAGCCTTTAACATACTAGTACTCTTGTTCTGTGGTAACCTACCAGAAAGAGGCTGGCAATGGCAACACCACCACTAACATTTATGGTCAGTTTACCAGCTTTCTCAGGGGCCAAAACACAATCAGGAATTGAAGTTGTTCAGGGGAATTGAGCCTAAATGCTTGGGAAAAGTATTCAGATTTGGGGCCATATGTATTCAAAATACACTGAAAACCTCTGCTGAATCCAATTTAGTTTTACTTACATGTATCAGCAGGACAGTCAGAGGACTACAACGCCCTGCATGGCTGCCAATATCAATCAGGTCAATGTCATGTATTCATTTTTGCCCTAGTGCCCCACTTCACAATCTGGTTTTTGTTTCACAGCTCTACATTTAATGCTTGCAAAGCTATCACAGCGGACAGACATGCGGAAAAAAACACAAAAGACACATACACATAAATGGATGCAACGAACACAATACATCTCCGCTTCTGCAAAATTTAACAGGAGAATTCCAACAGCTACCAACAATGGAGTAGTGTGTCAGCCAAATGCCTAAAATGTAGGCCTAAATCTCACACAAACTCCTACAGTACAGTCAGGGTTGGAAATTTACAGCTCCACTAAGCCTGTGGCTACTATTTTTTAAAGACCAGCCTGGGGCAAATTGTCTTCACATACCAGAGTTTCAATAGGAGCTTATGGGCAAGGTATGAAGAACGCAGCCAAATACCCTGCAGATGGTATCGCTACATGTCTATCGCCATTTATTACTGATTTTCTATTGGGCTGAGGTGGCATGTTTACACCACACTACCAGCTATTTGGGTGGGGAACTAACAACCCTTCAGCTATCCAGTTCCATTCTAAAAACCCAGTTTACTGCAACAAAAGTTAAAAGTTGCTGGTGAATTCTGGGATACACCGTACCTGCCACTGTGGCCGGTGGGCGTAAAAGTGAGGTTCCTGCCTTAAAGAACAGTAAACCCAACAGGGTAAATTAAAGTCACATAACTTATTTCCACAGAGGTCTTCACGTCGTATCTTGCAAGTTTAGTGCCGGGCCTCTGAAATACATTTTTAGACATTCAGCTGACGCAACTTACAACTCGGCAGGTAGGAGGTCAGAATCTTGCTCAAGGACACACTGCGAGTGCACATGGCTGTTTACATACGCACACCGGCTCGTGAAGGGATTGAACTTGTGACCTTTTGGTTACTGGACAGTCTTTCTAACAACTAAGCAATCCTGCCAGACTTTCTAGGAATAGAGCATTGCTGAGGACACCCTGACCAACACCAACTCACTTTACAGCTTTGTGTCTTTCAGTGTTGTCACGCTTTACTCTAGTCTACCGCTGTGCTCACACTACAAGATTAACATGATTTCCTCGTAATAAAATCAAACTGGTCTGGTATTCTCGGCTCAACAACAGCGCTGGGAGAGCCCCAGTTATGTCACTGCCCCTCTCATATCTAACAAGAGTGGGTGATGATGGGTGTTCACTGGGTGGCCCTTTTCTGTAAAATCATAGCCTTTGTCATTTCGTTTGCAGTTGGGATTGCATGATATAAGGCAAGACACATCAGACACATAAGATTGACGACTATGACAACAAGTACATGCTACTAACACAATGTCACAACCTGTGAAACACTGAGACGTCATAGGGCTGCAAGACTCTTAAGCCAAGGCTATACAGTTTGCCATATTTTGGCATCACGACAAACATGGTAAGACTGCCACTGTAACACCAAGGGCAATTTTGGCAACAAACAGACAGCAGCATTTTAATATGCCTCTGTTCCTTGCCATCATTAAACATTTTGTCCCATCAGCAGATCCTTGTTCCAGCTGAGAGGGATTAAGATGAGATTAAATTTAAAAAGGAAAAATCCACCTTCAGATACACTGCTATATATCATCAATCTGATGTTCAGTGCATTCTGGGGGTTACTTTGTGATGAAGTGTTGTGATTTACTTTTTTGGTGTACTTACTTTCCCTCAACCTGCTTGTCCACATTTCCCATGATGCCTTCAAACAACCCCCAGAGAACAGGCATGAACTTGTTAAATTCAGCTGTGGGTTACACATGAGAACAAGAGTTTTCCCAGTAGAGAAAAAGAGTCGCCCCTTACTCAAAACTCAACATGTCTTGTGGCTGCATTGCATTCTGGTCTATTGAGGCTACCGTCGATAGAGAAATTGGTCTCTCTGCCTCTTCTACGATGGATTTCTCCCTTTATGATTGTTGAATAGTGGTGCAAAATGGTGAGTCTGAGGGACTGACACCAAAGCCACCTAACCTAACTTTCACTGTAGCTGTGCTGGAAATGTTTCAATGATCTTCTACGTTTGGTCAGTTATCCACAACAAAATGGGCCCAGAAATGCAAAGCACATCGCCATAGCTGTTTTTTAAAGTGTTTCACTGCATTAGGTTGGATTTCCCCTTTAAGGTTATACAGTGCGCCTTAATTTGCCATCACAACGAAAAATGCTAAGACTGACGTTATGAAGACCAAGGGCAATTTGTAATACACTTCTGTTCCTATTATCCTCAAAGATTGTGCGAGGACAGTAAGATAAGACGAGACTTTAATCATCCCTGCAGGGAAAGTGGGCAATACTGCCTAGTTATCACAACCTGTGGCTATCGGCCAAGTTACTTGCTGATGTGACAACACTGGGAGCCATCCATCCGCCCAGTGGTCCAGACTTCAGAGTACAGGCTGTGCAGAGTGGGGGAGGGGGAGGCATTAGCTGCATTGTTTACACACGCATTGGCACACACAAACAAAAAAACACCACAAATATGGTGTGGTGGGGTCAATACCACAGTGACCTGCCTGTGTACCTGCACACAAGCCGGTGTGTCAGCATGTACAGCAACATCAGGGCAAAACACATGGCAGAGAGACAAGAAACCACGTTGCCTTGACACAGAGGAGAGAGAGTGTCTCCTCCCTCTGCATCATTCATAATCACATACAGGATCAATTAACATGGCTTTAATTTTGGCATCAGTCTCTCCTTTGAGATGACAACAATATATGTTCATAATAAAACATATTATATGATTATTGGCTCGGATCATCTGGAGAGGCTAACATAAACGAGCATCAGTAAGAGTGAGTGATCATGCGGAAGCCATGATGACTCTCACACTGGCTAGCCAGCTAGCTTCCAGGCTAACGTTAGCTAACTTGATAGGCGCTGGGTCTGCGCTAACAAACAATACACGGCATGACAACCAGATTATGGCTCGAAGACTCGCATTTTCCGTGCCAGACAGTCCAAAATTATATAAGATCTGACCACAGGTCGCACAGATCTGGTGAAGATAGCAGCGCCCATGCTTTTCTCTCGGGGAACACGTGGAGAGAACACGTGATGTTCCATAACAAACGTGTTCATTTTTTAACATTAAACAGACCGATGCTTGATGATTGCATGATTCAGTCCTGGCAATGGAACGGCAAAGTGTAAAAGCTGACAGTGTACTTTGGTACAAAGTAACTGGGAGTCGTTTGTGGCAGCTAAAGCTAAGCTAGCCAGCTAAAGGGGAAGGGCTTGGCGTCGGACTAGGCCAAGAAGAGACTCGGTGCTATTGTTAGCTAGCTAAGCAGCTAAACAGACAGACAGACAGCCTGTGTCTTTTCTAGTTAATACAGTTCATGCCGCGGGCCAAAGTCTCGCTAATGCCTCGTATGATTGTGGAAACCTACACCAACAACGCGTGTAAAGCGTAAACACGGGGTTAAATATCTGGAAAGGGGATGCAAATGGGGGAGGGCAAGGTTGACTGGGTGGCAGGACATGGGACACATGGAGGGTGGACATGGAGACCAGGCTAAACAACCGGACTGCTAGCTGCTGTTGGAGTAAAGACATGGGGTAACGTTATGACTCTAATTTAGAGTCCAATCTCAACAGCCAGCATAGGCAGAGATACTGCCGAAAAGACTAAAATATATATATACACAGGCAAATACAACGACGTGCCAGCGATGTTGCCACACCAAAACTTAATGCATGTAAATCCACCCCGGATAGCTTCAGCTTGAACTCAAACAGCAGCCCGTCTAGTCTACTGACACAAACCCAGCAACTTTTACCGCTGCATGACAATACAACGTGTCATTAAAACGTGCAGAACAGGCTTCCCATGTACAAGGAAAGGACTGATAAATTATGTTTTTGGGGGATTTTTTTGTTCTTGCAAGCCAATCCTATTTAGCCACCCAGTCCGCTCTCCACCCTCGGGTCCAGGAATAGCATGGGGGCCTTTACTCTAAATATAACCAGCTATAGACGGAGGCAGGGAGCAACAAGAGGGCGACCAGGCTTGTTGTCCAAACCATATCTGACTCCTGACAGCTGCTGGCTCATCCTGTGGCTCGGGTGGACGGACAGCAACACATCACTGACAACTAGACTAAAAAAAATAAATGTGTATAGGGATATATAAGGGTACAAACCATGGTGTGCCTGTCCATTCACGCTGACCACGGTCACCGCATTCATTTTCCTAGTCCATGGGTTCACCTTGGGCGGGGGAGCTTCAGTAAACTCCTTTTTGCTGCCTTTAACGCCCTCCTCGGCTTGCTGCCTGTTGTTGTTGTTAGAAACCCCCTGCTCCAGACTGTCCTTCGCCTGGCTGTTGCTCTCTTCCTTCGCCTGCTTGGTGGTTTGCTCCTTGCCGCCGGCCAGCCCTCCCTGCCCCGGGTTGCCGTCTCCCTTGGCGTCGGTCCCCTCGTCGGCGACACCCGCCTGCTTCTCCGCCGGGTCCAAGCCCTCCTCTCCGCGGATCATCTTGCTGCTCGCATGGCCGTGCTCCTCTTGTTTGACAAGCGGGTTGCCGGGCAGGAGAGCCTCCACCTGAGTGGCCATTTCCCCTTCTTTTCCTCAGGATTACCCCCCCAAATTCGCCTTCAATTCAAGGGACGAAATGTGAAGTATTCCTCGGAGTCGGCTGGTCTCTGTCGCTTCTCCACTCCACCCCTAGACCAAATGGGCTTCAGTCTAAGACGCAGAGTGGTGAATGTTGACTTAAAACATATAAAAAACGAGTCCGAGAGCCTCTCAAAATTACAACCTTATCTCCACCACTAGCAGCAATATGGATGATCCCCACCACGCGATAGAAGGGTGCGCGCACGTACGGTGTAGGGGGGAGTAACCACGTAAATGGGGTGCGCGCATTCGGGCTGCTGCTGCTTTCAAGTGCTTCTTTGTAAGCGCCGAATTCCGACTCGCGAAGTCATAAAATATGACTCGTAGGGCGCATTCATGTGCTTATGGTTGGAAACAATAGCAAAATATAACGTTAACCAAAGCAACTATTTTATTTTTTTCAGCTAGTTTAAATCTAGTTTAGTTTTTTGTTTTAGAAATCAAGCAGCACAAACACATGAAGGGGCACTACTTTGTGCTGCAGCAGCAGAACAAAGAGGAACTCTGCAGTAGGCATATTATTAATGCATCAATTAATCTGTAGGCCAAAGTTGTCATGTATCTTCTGTAGCAATATAAATGTTTTTACAGCTGATGTATCCTCAACTTATTATCTACATAGAATGCCAAATAATAACATATAATAACAAAATAGAGTTGTTTATACAGCTTCAATTCTCACCGCCCTCTAAATATAACATCACAGCAACTTGATTATCAGAAAACCTGAATTTCCTAGTCATATTAACCACTTTGCCAGGTCGTTTATGTGCAATTAGATACAATTATATTACAGCTTTATTTGTCCTCAAGGAGGAAAATCATTCAGACACAGATACATTCAGACACAGATACATTCAGACATAGATACATTCAGACATAGATACATGCATATGAGACCATTATCTCTTGGACATATGACTTGACAGACCAACACACCTTGGCGGAGGGAATGAGAAGACATTTCACATACAAGACATTTCACAATCGACTCGTAATTATAGAAAAATAATGAGTGACTCACTCCTTAAGTTTACTGTGACATTTAGCCCAGTGTGCGAACTATACCATGGCTTTCGGGGGAGCTCACTTTTTTTTTTTTACCGGGGGGCGCTTGCGCGTGCCTCAAAGACAGGGCTGACTGTTGCAAAGAAATATCCATAGCTGCAAGCATGTAGGCCTACTTGCTTTATGTCAGCACATCTGATATATAATAATCAGTTAATGACCACATCAAACCTCCACACGGGTATCAAAACCAAACATCACAGTATGATACAACACGGCCGACTAAAGCAGGGCACAGTATACTCTGCAGAGTGATGTACTATATTCTATAGTTTATCGGCACAAATAAGACACGGATAGGTCAAATAGCAAAACAGCCTATAAACACACAAATGTATGAGCATTAAATCAAAAACAGAGCACGCCAGGCTGCCTACAAGGGATCGAGTCCTCATCAACAACGGTTGAAGTTACCCATCACATACAGATGAGCACAATCATTTCTCGGTACAATTAAGACATCAAATGCGAGGGTCACGTATCAACACACCAGCCTAAAACAACACACACATGCATGAGCATTGTAAATACCAACAAAAATAGGCCAGGCTGAGTGGGACTAAGAATTTGTTTTCTTTTTTCTGATCTTTGAGTTAAAGTGAGTGAAGTTTGATATTGCGCCGCCACGCTTCGATGGTGATGGCAAGAATAGCATGCATGCCGGTATCTTTATTAAAGTGAATTAGTGATGAATCACCCTCATGCATGAATCATACATCAATAATAGCCTAATTTTACGCATGATCCATGATGATGAAGATACAGAAAAATAAAAATGCATGGCAAAAATAGCATATTGTCAATATTTTAGAGACCCCCAAAATTTCACAAATCATGTTTTCAGGGGAGCTCATGTCTTATTAAGGGGAGCCAAGCTCCCCCTGGCTCCCCTGTAGTTCGCACCGTGATTTAGCCTATGTTACACACATACATTACACATAATTTTATGTAGGCTACAGAAAATAAATGTCACAGCAAATATAAGGACGAGTGTGACTAGTTGTTTTTCTATAGTTTATCACGCCAGTAGTCTGCACTTCTTTGGGTGTGCCTTCTGCTATTTTTTTTTTGGAGACCAAATCGTAATACCAATATTTCCTACAGCACCTGAAGGCAGCATGCAGTTTTTGATGACGTTGGTCTCGCCCTCTGAATGCAACGCGTCTGTAATCACAGCAAAACCGTGAAGACATTAAAATCCCCGTACAAATCATCGGGTTTTTGTGTAACTGCTTGTATACTGCATATATCCTAAGCACATGACGTGTTATTTATCTATTTACACTTTTGTGTTTTGTGTTAAATTTTACAATACATGAAAAGGGGAAAAAATAATCCACCCAATGCCCCGATTCACCATTCCTACATTCAAAAAACACACGTGTCCATACCGGAGTAGCACGTGTGTCCTCATGCTCCAATTATACCGTTTTCCGGACCGTTTTAGCTATAGGCTGTTGTGAAACCTTATAGATTCAACATATATGGGACAAAATATTCACCCGGCCATATGTTTTTTAAAATCCACGCGTGGGGTCGTGAGTGTGAGTGACCTTAAATGGCCTTTTTATGTTATTGATTATATAATAGTCATAGGAGTTCAAGTCGAAATTGCGTGTGCCATTTGATACTGTGTGTGTGTGTGTGTGTGTGTGTGTGTGTGTGTGTGTGTGTGTGTGAGTGTGAGGGGGAGAGAGAGAGCGAGAGAGAGAGAGAGGGAAGGAGTAATGAGAAAGTGTAGTTTTGCTTGAGAGAAGGAGACAATTAGGTGAAAAATGCTTCAGATGAATCAGACTGTCCATTTACAGTTCGAGGTTCCATTGCTTTTGTCACTGTCCCAAAATCCCCATGAAATATTATATGATAGAGGCACAAAACTTTGCAAACTGATGCAGAATATGGCCTACCAACTTTATGTGACCCATGGTGTAGGCTAACCCCAATTGTCCAGTCTATTATTAAAGTCAACTGGCCTGAAGCCACAAGGTTTCACCCATCTACAGTCATTTATCACATTTCCATATTTTCATGTTGACCCTATGGCCTTTCGCATGTATGAACAGAGACTGTAAGCTGCAGTACTGCACATACTGTACTGTACCAGGTTGCCTGCTACAGGCAGGCAAACTTGAAAGGAATGCATCCATACTGCTGCCGCTGTCAGATGAAACCACTCTGCCTCTAATGAATCAACTTTTCAACAAACACAAAAAACATTTTTTTTTTCCAGGACGACAACTGTGCACCTTTTGAAATTGTGCAAAGGGTTTTAAATGGGTTGCACAGGGCCTAGAGTTACGTAATCTGAATAGCCCTAAAGGACATTCAATTCAATTCATGTTTCAACACACACAGCAAATTCTGTATTAATAAGTGTTGATTTTTCAGTGACAATTATTTGGAGTGGACAAGTGTTGATTGGAGAGTCTTTATCTGCTCATACAGCTGATATGACACTGGGGCCACTGTTCAAAACTGTCTAAAAGTGTTAAGTTAATTCTGATGGGTGTGGATTTACACAAATACTGGCATAGTGTTGATTTTTACAGTCTGAGTTGAATTAACTCTGACAAAGTTGCTGTGTGATAGATATGAATATAAATAGATTTGATTGATATGTGTGTCTTGTTTGCTTTAACCCTGCCTGTTACTGAGCTGAAGTGAACATCACATCATGAACCACTTCTAAACTAAATAACATTTGCCCTTCTAGCACAAATCACCACAGATATCTCATTGAGGGGCTTGGTATAAGCAGACCACATGAAAATAAACAAATCATCTCTGAGATTGAAAACCATGGGGCTCTGTTTCACAATAAATTTGCATATGACATTTTTGAAAAAAACCAAAAAAAACCCCAGCAGTGTCATAGTTTATAGGTTGGGAGTCCATGAGAACTACACCAGATGTGACCTTGACTTCCTCATGATAAAAAGACCTCTGTCCTAAGAAACATCACATGCGCTGCAACACAACTCGCTCCCTGACGCACATAGCCTGCAGGATTTTCCTGAGAGTTTATGACTAAACACTGAAATATGCTCTGAGCAGTGACTGCGACATGAAGTAACATAGCATACTGTAAAAGGCTTCATTATTATTAAGGATGTAGTGTGAGAAACTTGTTCCTCTTATTCCTACCTGTTTAAATGTATATTTGAAAAATAGCATGTCCAACACACTAACTGTAATATATATATATATATATATATACATATATATATATATCAGCATGCTTAACTCAATAAATACTGACACATAAATATTGATTTGTATCTTGAGGATGAATTGGGAAAAAAAAGGATGAATGATGATGAATTGAAAAAAAAAGATTACTGTAAAAAGCTGCATTATTATTTAGGGTGCAGCATGAGAAACTTATTCCTCTGTGTTTGAACGAAAGGGGTGTGTCAGTCTGAAGGACACAAAATGTACAGTAGATGTAAGGAGAAGCTGAGAAAGAGAGAAAAAAGTCAGAAAAAGAAAGAAAGAGAAAGAAAGAAAGAAAGAGAAAGAAAGAAAGAAAGAAAGAAAGTAAAAGAGAAAGAAAGAAAATCAAAGAAGGAAAGTAAAAACGTTTTTCTTTATGTTTCTGACACATAACCCATGAACCCCTCCCACCCCCCCCCCCCCACCCCCCCCACACACACACACACCCCTTTTACAACTCTTCCTCATACCTGTGCACTGGTGTGCCACCTTGAGGGGCGGAGCCATCAGCCTCTGAAATGCGGCCCACAGCCAGTAAAACAGAAGCCAGCCCACGTTTGTAATGGCACCTTGCCTGCACAATTGATTTTATTGTTTTAGATATATAATGTGTTATGGTTTTAGAGGCACATGACTCGGTGGAAGAGTGGCCTAGTGGATAGAGGAAGTGCCGGGTGATTAAAATGTCAAAGGTTCAATCTCTGCAACAACACAGTGAGAGAGCAAGTTAAATGTAAAACTAAAACATGTAAGTGATTGGAAATGGCAGAATGTTGTTTTTAATGAATCTAATGTGCCTTAACTTCTTTTAATTTAATGTAATAATTCCTTTCAATGCTGGGGGAAAGTCTAAAAAGAACTGCAGTTGTTAGGTGGATTAAACAGATATTATATGTATGTGATTCTGTGTAATGTTCATGTTATTTGTGCTGGTATCATTACATTTTACATGGTTTAGATTCACTGTTGCTCTGACATTTGCAATGTGCTGTAAATACCAGAGCTTTTTTGTTTTTTTACCTGAACTGAGTGAACTCTATACCCTGTGTGGCAATAAAAAAAGCTTGGCAGAAAGAGTGTCAATAAAATTTTTAAATTCATATAAAAAATTGCATGTCCAACACACTAACTGTATATTATATATATATATATTTCAGCATACTTAACAGTCAGTATTAATAAATACTGACACATATTGATTCATATCTTGAGGATGCATTAGGGAAAGCTGTTAAGAGCGACTAGCAGAACACCCTGGTGGATTTTCTGGGGATTAGGCCGCATTTTCTGGTTCAGAACTGACCAGACTTCTGTAAAATAAAACTCCATTAAGCATAAAACCCACAAACAAACATTCTGCGCATTCACAAAACCAGAGTCCCATTCATATTCTATGGAGCAGCTCCTAGTTCAAGGGTTTAGTTACCTGTCTGTTTTCTGGCTTTGGGAGAGCGTTGGTTATTTTCCCAACTATTGATTGGGCTATGCTGGATATTACAAATAACACATATGATTGTTTAAATTAAGTAGCGTTCCGTTCCCCTTTAAGTTTGTTTGAACAGTTTTTTTTTTAAACCTTCATTTATCCAAGGAAGGTTTGCTGTGCGCACATGCTCTTTTGCAGCATCACCCGGTTTACATGCATTTACACCTAGGAATCAAACAGTTTCATCACAGTCTCCTGCTGGCCAATGAGCCGATGTATATTGTGTTTTAATGGGACCCCAGGAAGAATAGCTGACACCCATGTGTACAGCTAATGAGGATCCTTATTAATAAACATAAACATAGTCCAGCGGCAAAGAAAATGATTGGCTGATAAAAATTGCCTTTTATTATAACACACATGGTTACGTCCTCTATATTGTTATTATTTTGAAAACAAAGGGCTCAAGATAGCAGACAGTCAACTTAAACAATAATCAATAATAAGTTTTACATTTATGCCAGACATCATTTTAAGTAGGTGGTGGTATGTCAGTACATACCACCATACTACATTTAGGCTTTCAGCTACTGAGATTCTGAAGTATCTCTCGTAATGTTAAACCACATTAAAGTTGTAAAGAGTATCCTATAGTCCCATGGGGCGGTGAGGGTTTCTTTTCTCTTTTGTGGCTTTTTTGTCTTCTTCTTAAACTGACACAATGTTTTATGATGGATCTAGGCCCACTCTTGATTTCATGTTAAAAAAAAACACTTGTCAAGGGAGTCTGTCATGAGTACATTTTTCTGGACAGACGTCTAATTTTGACAAGCAAAGTCAAAAAAAACAAAAACAAACCAAAAAAACGAAGAAGTGAGATTATAGCTAACAAGGCATAGAGGAATGTGTTTTCAATGGGGCCTGTGTTTGATCCAATAGCAGCATTGGCCTATAGGTATCAGTGGTGGTTCACTACATGAAAGGCTATGGAATTAGAAATTAAAATAAGTGAAGAAATAAAGAAATATAGAAAGAAAAGGAAATAAAATAATGTTACACCCCTGCCAACTCCTCCAAGGTGCTGCAGCCTGCATTAAAACTGGAACCAAAACCCGCCAAATAAAAAACCACAGTCAAAATTACCCCTAATCATCATTAATGCAGGAGGCGCTGCTTGGGGTGTGGTGGACAAGACTGGACCAGCAGCCCTCCACTGACTGGTGTAATGCCTCTGGTTGTTAGTCAGACGCTCACGTGGCCGTCGAGCCCCACCGCCTTCCTGCTGAGAAAAGCAAATACTCAAATGTCATATTCCTGCCCAAACATACCTTGAGAAAACATATGGGTGGGGAATTAGCAGAAGCAACCAGATGAAAGCTGGTAGATGTTGTCTGTGTCTGGTGAATTTGTCATGTTCGGGAGATTCTACCCCTAAATGTCATATATGGATGGTGAAATACTGATGGTGTATAGTCGGAAGCAAGGGTGGAAGTAACTAATTACATTTACTCACATTACTGTAACTGAGTGGCTTTTTTGTGTACTTTCTGTACTTTTGTGTACTGCGTTTTTTCAGTATTTTTTAAAGTCAGTAATTTTACTTTTACTTAAGAATGTTTTTTACTGAAGTATTGTCCTTATAGCTACATTTTAGATCACATCCATTACAGAGGACAGATTTTGTGGCTTTCCATCAGCAACAGAAGCTGGACCAACATAAATTGGCCAAATTGTGGAGCCATTCGCAGTGAGAAGAGGAATCTGACTTTTCTTTGTTTGTGCACTTTATTTTGTAATTTCCAGATTTTCTTTAATTAAGAGAATCTAGTTTGAAGATTGCATGGAAAAGATCACAGCTAACAACGTTCTCTTTTCTAAAAAAAATAACACAGTAACTTTTAATTAGCTACTTTTTACTTCAGTACATTTGTACACAAGTAAAACATCAGCAAAGTAACAGTACCTCTACTAGGATATTTTAGTACTCTTTCTATCACTGGTCAGAAGTAAGAGGTGCCTGGGATGGGGGTGTTTGTTGCAGATGAAAAACAAGCCACAACACAGGTGGCAGGCCAGTGGTGACAATACAACCTAATCCTTCTGTTAGACATCTTTCTTTCTTTGTGCCTATGTCTCTCTCTCTCTCTCTCTCTCTCTCTGTGTTGTTTGGCTCTATCCATAACAACATCAACACCAACACACAGCTGGCTGATAGACAGACATGCGGCCTGGCCTCTGTGACACTGTAACACACACACACACACACACACACACACACACACACACACACACACACACACACACACACAAACACACAAACACACAAAGAACAAATGTCTCTCTTTCCTCGAGGCAATCCCACTGGATCAGTTTACTCATTTAGGGATTAGGCTCGAGGGACTTGGGTTCAGAGGGAGGTGCTGAAGATGTTGTTGGTCCTGTGCTCAGTAGCAGGGATGCTGTGGAGGGTAAAAACACATTCATCTACACAGCACTTTTCATTCATTTGCTTTTTCGCTCTTTCATTCCAAAACCCTATATATACATTTTTTTGGGGAAAAAAGTGCCACCTGAAGTTCACCTATAATGTCAATATTTATCAAAAACACCATTCTGCCCTCAAAACTATTTTAAGATGAGTTTTAAGATAGATCACAACTTTAACGTAATAATCTAAAACATTTTCATATAAATAATTGTCTGTTTTGCTACTTTCTATCACTAATTGATATAACACAGTAGTGATTTAACCTATATCCAGTTATGACAGCTTTCACATTTGCTGTACTAAACACCCGGTGTCTGGTAGCTTTTTCCTGGGAAAAATCCTCTGCCGCACAGGAAGTGATGCATTTTACATTTCTTACAGAAAATCCAACGAAGAAGACGTCACAGTACTGGACACACCGTTTGACTGCCTGGGAGGTGCAGCGCAAAAACACCACAGCAATGACTAATTAGCGCCAAAATGTCACCATAGAGAGAGTTTTTTCCAAATAGTGGATATCTAATTTTGGAATGAAACTCTTATTGTGGACAAGCCTTAAGACGTGCATTTCACTTCTATCTTTTAGCTACATTTAGGTAGACATGAATACAAGTGCATGTCTGTGGCAAAACCACTTACAAGTGTGTAATAATGGTTTTAGTTTGATGACAGACTGCGTTGTGAGTCTGTTGTTTGACTTGTAGTGTCTTTGGATATTCAGTGCCAACCTGAATATCCAACCAATAGCCAACCTGGAGTGTTTTTAACTGAATTAATGTCTCTCTCTCTCTCTCTTTCTCTCTCTTTGGATACTCAAACATCGCTGAATGTTTAAGCAGCAACACAATCATTGTTTGCTATATTGGATATTTTGGATATTCAGTGCCAACCTGCAGGAGTGTTTTTAACTGAATTAATCTCTCTCTCTCTCTCTCTCTCTCTCTCTCTGTCTCTCTCTCTCTTTTCGGATACCCAAACATGTCTGAATGTTTAAGCGGAGAGTTGTTTCACCAACACAATCATTGTTTGCTTGCCAACAGAAACCCTCCTCTCACCACTGTGTTTTAAATCTGTAGCGCCTGTCACACACCCTCAGACCACATAATCTCTACACCCACACCCACCAAAGCCTTTGCATTCACAATCATAGTCTCATGTAGGTATTGTAGGCATGTAGGCGCACACACACACACACACACACACACACACACACACACACATACGCACACACACAACACACACACACACACACACACACACACACACACACACACGCACACACACACACACACACACACACACACACACACACACACACACCCTTACCCTCCCTACCCCTTCGTGGCCCCTCGCTGTAAACACTCTGATATTCCGATCAATGGCAGGATCCTATTCTTTGCAGGCGATGACATTGGTGACATGTAAAGCTCTCTGGCATTGTCCAGCCCTCTGGAGCTCTTTAGCAGTGTAATCACCAGTGAAACGGCAATGGGCCGCAGAGATAAAAACTCAAGTCAGCAACTGGTCAGCAAATCACAATTGAAAGCCGTTAAACGGTGGAATTGCTCCGTAAGCAAGGCGAGCTCCGGCCTTTGTGGACCTGGTCTGGGAGAGACAGGCAGGGCGTTACATTTAGGTTTTCATAAACCTAGCAAGTATATATCAAGTAGAAACATAACTTGTAAACAACTTGTAAATAAGCCACTGCACTCTGACTAGTCTGTGTGCCATCCTCATGCAGAATGAGATTGCACTTGACAAAATAATTAAAATTTTAATTTAATCTCATGACAGACAGAACGTTTTCAGCCCCCAAGCCTTCCTCAGAGTCTCTTAAAACGTGTATTCAACCAGCCTAATTTCATAACGTAGAATTAAAAATAAATAAATAAATAAAACAAAACAACAACTCAAAAGCAACTGATTGGACACAAGCTGGCTACTTGCCAAGGTTGTTGAAGAATTTCAAGACATACCAGGCACAGCCTGGAGTTCCTAATTGGTAAATCTGTTTATTATCTGGCTGGTGGCTTTTGCTCATTTCAACCCCTGGCATTAGGAGGCTGCTGGCTCATTTATTCAGAGTTGACTGGAAACAAATGTCAGTGTCAAATAACCTTTTCAAACATTGAGTTGAATTATTTTTAATGTTTGGAATTACTATAATAATTTAATAATAACAATCTTTATCTATATAGCACTTTTCAAAACAAATTTACAAAGTGTTCTGCAAAGGATTAGTATAACACAATATCAACAGCAAAAGCTCTGATAAAGTAAGAAAGATAAAAGCAAGTAAAGAGTCATAAAAGGGAGGTGAAAAACAGTAAATGGTACATATTACATATTATTGGTACCTATTACTAATTGATACATATTAATTCATGTAGGACAGGGGTGCTTATCCAAAAAGAGAAAATATGGTGAAATAGATTTTATTTAACTTTTGTACCTAACATATGCCTTTATTCATACAATATAGTTTAGCATCAGACTGATGCAAGTTACAGTAAAACAGGATATTTTAAAGGAAATCTAAATGATAAATAAATAAGTTAATATTCTGAAGATATGATTGTGTTTTGTATATATTGGTGTCTGTTTTCCTCATGGTCATCATCGACAGGAGAACATAATTGACCCGACTTCATCTTGAGCACTCAGTCACTTAAATACAGAGGCGGCAACATTATGAGAGACTGGAGTTTCTTTCCAAAAGGAGATACCCATGGTTTAAAAAAAGTTACACCTAGTCTTGCAAAATGATAAATAACACAAAATGAATCCTAATCCTAATCCTAATCCTTGGTTGACAAAATACTGTCTACATTTTGGAGATATTGAATGATGAACTTCTAGTAATGATTTTAATGATTTTTTTTTTTTAATTCAAAAATGGATTTAGGGCGTTTTGGAAAGAAACTCTTTATTCTTTATGTGTTGTGTACACCTGTTTAACATATACATACTGTGCTTGAGAAACTGACAAGTTCTGTCTGTGTCAATAAAGTTTCCTCCTTCTCTTACTAGAACCATGTGCAATAATTCAAGAGGATTCAAACAGGCAGTGAGCCACCATGTGGCAACTACATGCGCCCCCTAGTGGCAATTTAGGGAACATAGCTGTCTGTATACCTTTCCACATCATGTTCATGAAAATAAATGTATTTTTCAGAACATTTTATGTTAGTCATTTAGCTGACGCTTTTATCCAGAGCAACTTACGAGTGTAACAGTAGAATTAGCTTCAACTCCTATCACCAGCTTTGCAGTACAAGCAACCAATAGCAAGAAGTGCAAGGGTCAGAGCCACAGCCACAACTTCCCATAACCTTATTATTCATTTTTATTGGGATCCTGTTACAAAGACAGTTGTTATTCTTCTTGTGATCCATGTGAAATATCAAATAAAATGTATTTAAAGTGTATTTTTCACAGAAGTGTTGCAATACTCAGCCAGCTGTAAGGATACTGTTCTATAGCTGACCTCTGACCTCCCTGTTGAGTGGGCCAAGCAAGAACAGAATTTATCTGAAAAAATGAAATCATCACCAACTGAACTGCTTTGACTGTGTTGTTGCGGTTGCAGCCATTCCGGGACAACGCTTGTGGTTGCGACAGAACTCAGTGACCTGACTCCTACATACTCTTTCCTCTTTTTCAATAAGCACCAACATTACCACAGCATGCACAATCTTGCCCAGTGTGCTTATCAAAACCCTTTAAGCAATAGGCGTACTCCTCAACACCATCATGAGTAGAAGGCCTCATATTCAGGGTTCTACTGTACTTGGAAAGGGGGGAAGTGTACCAGTAAAACTTTTATTTGTATAAAAATATATATTGAAAAACAGCTCTCTCCTCCAAACAGTGAGTCACATATACAGTGTATATACTGTATAGAGAGAAAGTGTTGAATGAAGGATTGTGGGAACAAGATCCTGTTCTACCTGATTAGAATGAGTTTTAACAGAGACTTTGGGGTTTAGGACCCTGCGCTTAAATTCCTTGATAGCAAACCTAACAAGCAACCAGTATTGTGTTTTCTGTGTGCAGGTCTGAAATCAGCTATAATGTAACGCTAAAACAACAACCATAACCCTAAAAATCAGTTTACCCAACAAATATCCTTACTATAAATAATAGGCAGGAATTTTCAATTTAAAAAAATGCAAAATGGGACCAGTATTACAGCTAAAAACTCTACAAGTTCTAATGTTTTTTTTTATTTTTTTTTCTAGAGTATGAATTAGATTTCAGTTTTTTTGTTCCCTGGGGCACTTGATGATGATGAAAGATTTTTATGCCAACCTCACCACAGGTTGACTGCAAAACAATATCTGTTAAAACCATTAAGTAGTTTTTTGGTTTTCTTTAATTACTGCCACCTGCATGTTGATTTTTTATGTTGACATTGAGCACACTGTGGAAGAGCTCTGCTCGAAATGTCCATGCAATAAATTAAATAGTTATTTATCAAAGTCACAGTCAGAGTGCAGACCACTTTTTCTACATATTTGCATCGTTGCTGATGATCTAGCACCTGCGAAATACAGTCCAGCCAAGCAGCCTAGTCTACAGAGTTGAGTGAGCTTTTTTCTTACTTAATTTAAAACCATATCATAGACCAAGGCTATAGTGCATGCAACTGTGCTATGACTCAGCATGTTACAGTGGATGAAACAGTGCCATGAGTCAGCAGGCTACAGGATGCTTCTTGGCACAGTGTATGCCATTCTGTATATAGACTTCTTTGTGGCAGCCCACAATAACATCAGACAGGCCCACTACAAAGCAATTCCTCGAAATATATAAAAAATGTTTATTACATTCACACTTTCCTGTCATCCTGACAGGTAACCCAAACCAGCAAACATTTTGACGTTGAATAGATGTTGATGTGTATATATTTTGCTCTTGTTTGGATTGACATTATCACCGTCCATCAAATGCTTGCTGTCCTAAACTATACTAAATTAATTAAGCTAAGCAAAGTGAAGGCTAACCCATGCTAAGATAACCTAACCTAAACTCAGCTCATCTTAAATCTATCGACTCAGCTCAGCTCAACTCTTTACCGTGGCCTAACATCATATTGTAAAAATGTTGTGCTTGTTTGGGTTGACGTTGAACTTGGCTGCCTCCTGTAGGCTACTCCTGCCTGTCAAATGCTTGCTGGGAAGAATCTGTGGGAAAACACTGCCAATACAAACCTTATATTGTTTTAGCACCAATGACTTCAATGGAAGTAGATCTTTTGTGTTATGCTTGATAATTTTGACATGATATAAGGCTTTTAACATGTGTTTCAAAAACTGTCCCTAACTAAACTAAACTACACTGTGGGCTGTGGCTGTTGTCAGTCCCTCCCAGTGAGAGCAGGTTTGTCTATCAGGATGGGGTGTGCCATACATGATAATTGCTGATAGTGCTGCTGGGTGGCCCAACCTCACTTCCCAGAAAATAACTCAGAATGACTATACTACACATATACTGGCACACGCACTAATGTATGCACACATGAATGAACACATACTGTACATGCGTGTGTATGCACACTCACACTCAAGCTTTTATTGGGAAAAAGGAAAAAAAAAACAACTATCAATCTTGCTGCAAAGTTTGTATCTAAATGTCACCAAATACAGGAGAAAATGTAAATATTAAGAATGATTTTGTAAATGTTGTCTTGTTGTAAGAAATGCTCCCTCATCCCTCTCAATCTCCTATATTGTTACACACTGACTTCTATTATATTGAATGTATCGAATTGCTTTTATATGCTACTATGCTTTTTTACATGATATTGTTGATATGTAGAATTGTTTGTCTATTATCCATTATTTATTTGACTTTATCCTTTTCAAATGCTTTGGCAACATAGATCCTTTCTGTCATGCCAATAAAGGAGATTTGAATTTGAACTTGAATGAGAGAGAGACAGAGAGAGATAGATAGAGAGAGAGAGAGAGAGAGAGAGAGAGAGAGACTTCATGTCTGTTTCTTGCCTTTTTCTCTGTACTTGAGAACTTTAAGTTGTTGCCAGATGTAGCCTATGAAAATAAACCTCAAATATTAAAATTCCTTTATTTTGAGTTATTGTGTGTTTAATTTTGGATACAATGCAGTCCACTTTGGCCAGTTGAGGGGAGACAGTAGGCCTGTAGTGCTGGACAAAAAAGCTTAGAGATTGTAGTTATGGTGGGGCGGATCTATTGAAGCTTTCTTGAACTTGAACTTGAACCTGTCTGTTTAAGCCAGTGGTGTCCAATGATGTGCCATCAATGGCCAAAGAAAGACAATATTTTGTTCCAAACAAATAATAATTTCACTCATTAGTTTCCCCTCTCTGATTAAAGTTGTCTTAATTAATGAAATCAGCAGGTTAATGTTTGGTTGTAAAACCTCCAAAATCTTGGCCTTCCTTCGTATTGGTGACCACTGGCTTACTACTACTAATAATCTATAGCCTATAGATTAAAAAGTAAAAAAAAAACAATAGATAAAAAAGTGTAAACAATAGATAAAAAAGTGAACAATATTTAAAAAAAAAAAAAAAAAGAATAAAAGAGGACAGCCTATAGACCATCAAGTAAAAGCAAGTCTAAAAAAAGTGCAATTTTAGAAGTGACAACTGGAACGATCAGAAGAGTGCTGCCTAAGAGTCTCACGTTAAAAGCTCAGAGACAGTTACATGGTAGTGATCACCTTGTTTTTAGCTTGACGACCATTTCGTTTTGAGTTTATCCAATGGATTTTGAAAAGGCTTCATACACGCGCCAACCCATAGGCTAATCCTTCAAATGAAAAAATGGAGTTACTCCAAAATTTGTGTTACAAGTTTTCACATGATAGCAGCGATATCTTCATCTATATATCATCTTCATCTGTCCCAATCACCCTTAATTCACCCTATCTTCACTGCCCAAGTATGGGCTACTGATAACAACATAACTTGATGAATATGGGCCATCAATCTAAGAAATACACACACAGCGCTTCGCCCCCATCTAGTGGCCAAATATATAATTGTAACATTTCAGGCTTCAGTAGGCTGACTGTTTCTTTGCAGCAAATGTGGGATGTCTTGGTTTGAAAGTTTCAACTGTCTATTTCAACATAGGCCTATTACTATCAACGGAGACAAATAAGACTTTTATTGTAATAAGCCTGGATTTGTAAGATTCCATAATAATTAGTCAAAATAAGACATTGTTTATTTGATTTGATTTATTTATGTCATGCATGTAAACAATGTCCAGCCCACACGGTTTATATGACACCAAAACTAATTTCTTACATAGCTGGTATGCTTGCAGCACTTGTTTATATTTGACTCACCGGTATGAGTCAAATATAGCCTAAACAAACTGAGCTGCAAGCAAAATAATGGAAACAAACTGAATAAAAAGCAAGCAGTCTACGCCATGCCACAAATAACCTCAACTCAGATAAACCTACACAAGTAATGAGACATTTGGTGCAGCATGATGACGACTTGATTCCAGGAAACGTCTCTCGTATGGAGAAAACGTAACGGCAAACCCATCAATCTGGCAGTTTTATGTGTCCTTGCATATCGGCAGAGCTGCATACCTGTTAAAATATGGCTCATGGTCTTTGCTAAACCATTACGAGCCACACTTCAATTCGGTCGACGTATAATCCACCAAGCAAGTGAATTTTGGTTGGAGAAGATTGTGGGAATAAAGGTCCTAAAAGTTACAATTATATTGAAATAAGCACTACTTGACCAATTATATGTATGCCGAATTAAAGAGCGTCTCCAACTGATTCAGAAAAGTGTTTAAGTCATATTTTAAAATGCTTGTAGCTTTGACTTAAAGCAAAGTCACACTAAGTTGCCAGGTTTTTGAATGGTGTTCGGGATACAGTTTCAATAAGGGATAAAGTCACGAATTTGGGCTTATTATAGGTCCCTGTAGAGAAGAAGAAGGGGATACTAAACAAAAATGATCGCTAACAAGGGGTACAATAAGGGTGAAGTCAAGACGCGCGTTTGAGTAGCCTAGTTTACTAAACCCGTCAATTTAGCAAGCCTACCCAGATGCGTATTGAGTAGACTAGGCTTTAGGACAAACAAGGTTCAAACAAGGCTGGCGAGTGTTAAGATCACTTTAGGGAATAAAGGTTGTTTGTAGATTGTTCTTGTTCTCCCAGTTTTCACAAATAAATTAATCAGCGCCTTTATCCTGTTTGCTTTACTTAGTTACTAAGTAAGTTTACTGAAGATGGAAAAACAAATGTCAAACTGACTTTACTGAGGTTCAATGTCCAAGTGTGAACAAGTTGTGCCCTCCTTACCAGCGGTTTCCGACACGTCTGGTATGCTTCATGTGTGTTCTTGCTGTATGCTACATATGTGCGGATATGGGCGGTGTCTGAGGGGGATATAAGGAGAACAGAAGATAACTGATTTTTTTTCCCGATTGCAATTTTTTGGTGTTCAGTCAGTTGACTTTTCTTACATTGGCTACTATTGCCTTGCTAAAATGGCATTAGTTGGTAAAATCGCAGTAGTGACTGGAGCAGTCCAGGGTTTAGGAAGAGGACTCTCGGAGATACTTCTGCAAAACGGTGCCAAGGTAAAGTTCTGCCTCAGAAATGTTACTAAATAACATTTAGGCATAGCCTACATTGTTGAGATGTTGGGGAAAACATACGTTTTCCCTTTTTTATTCTGGCCTTGTGGATGTGAATGTGTGTGAGGGAATAGTGGACACTGGGGATTTGTATGTCTGCTGTTTCTTTTGCAACTTGAGCTGCACTGACACAACGTCCGATCTGTTAGATGGCAATAATTGACATTATGTGTGTATGCTGGTAAGGAAGTGTAGGCTACAGTTAATTTTATTCAAATGTTAATGCAAATTGGAGAATGAAAATTTAATTTTCATTTTGCACTTACATTATTTGGGTCAAAATGGGTCAAAATGAAAATGTAAATGTAGCCTAATAATCCAAGTTGGATTCATATTAGCCTACATACTAATATGCATTTACTGACAACATTAAAATGTTCATTAAAAAGCTATTTGAGACAAAGACATGAGGTTTTCAAAGACATGAGCTGCTTTATGGTTGACAATATATTAAATGTTGATTCAAATTAGAAAATTCAAATGCAATAAAACCAGTTCGGTCAAGCTTGGTCAAGCAGAAGTGAGCATCTGTGGCCAAAAAAAAAAAAAAAAAAAAAAAGATTCACTGCCTAGGCTAATTAACCTGGTAACAGATGTCACAAATGCAGATCTTACTAAATTCTTACTTTATTTCTTAAACTTACAGTACTTCCAAAGCTGTATCCATAAATGTATTAATAGACAGGCTTCTAATCCATCCTATAATTTCTTTAGTAAGTGGTGTCATTATTGCATCTCATCTCATCTCATCTCATCTCATCTCATCTCATCTCAGCAAGGATCTATGGCCTGGGGATAGGATAATAATTGGAATCCTATCTACATATATGGATGGCGTAGTAAATTATCCTTCATCCTTGAAAATGTATTTCACTAAAACTGCAAATCTGTGACTCCATTACCCCTTGACCGAGCCTATTAAAGCTGCAATAAGCAATTTTCGACCACTAGAGACAGAAACCACAACACATTTGTAAACTTGAAAGATGCATTTTCTGGAGAAAATGTGTGTGATTGCTGAGAGCACAAACTGTTGCTTGTAACAAATACCTAGCATAATTATGTGGTGTGTGCAGGCACGTATGTGTGTGGACGTGTCCGTGTGGGTATGTGCATGTGTGGGTGTGTGTGTGTGTGTGGTTTTGTGTCTGTGTGTGTGCACGTTTGCATACCTGTGTGTTTGCGTATGTGTGCTTGTGTTTGTTTGCGTGTGTGTGCATGTCTGTTCCTGTGTGCACGTGTGTGTGTGTGTGAAAAAATTAGAAAAAGTAAGAGAAATGGAAGCAAGAAAGACGAGATTCTAGAGTTTAAAATGAGTAATAAAGCAGGGAAGTAGTAAGTGGGACTATTTACAGTTGGAAGCAAAAAGTGTGAAAAAGGTCAAAGAATGAAAAAGGAAAAAAACTGTGAAAACAGTGTTAGAAGAAACAGTGCATTGAGACAGAGTGCAAAGTTGAGAAGTGTGTAAGAAGACTGACAGTAGAAGCAGAGAAGGAGTATCAATTGTAGGAAGAGTAGAAAGAGTATAAGGAGTATTTTGAATAAAAAAAACAGTATAAAGGTGAAACTAGGAAAGGAAGGGAGAGTTTTTAGACATCACTGACTATGGATATTGTGTTAAAACTAAAGCGGCTGACGCAAAGTATAATATGTGTATGTGTAAAAATAGTAATGTAGGAATAGAAGATGTATTGTGAGTAGAAAAAAGTAAGAAAGTGACAAGTAATAACGTTAGAAATGTACAAAATATATATAGTAGCAAGAAGTAAAAAAGTATGAAAATATGTAGAAGACATGTTAAAAAGGTGAAGAGTGAAAAAAGAAGTGGAGAAGAGCTGCATGCGTAAGGAGAGCTGCAGTGGAGCAGAAGCTAGTGTGAAAGAGAGTGGAGCACTGGTGTCGAACAAACGTTAATAACTCAAAAACTATACGTCATATCGCTTATAAATTTACACCGTGAGTGAGAGCAGAAGTAGCTGAAGGTTTTGACATATAACATGTGTTTGTAGTGTTAAAAATGTGGGAATTATCACAGTTTAAAAAAGGCATAAAAAGATGAGTGTGGAGTCTATGGAGTGGCTAGAGTGTGTGATGACATCACGCACTATAGCAGAGCTCCATTGACTCCCATTATAAAGATAGAAAAAAGTATAAACTTAAACTGTGATAACTCGAAACGTACAAAAAATATCAAAAAGCTGAATTAGAGGTGACCCGTTTAAAGTTTGAATGGAGTTTCTAGCTTAAAGTATGAAAGAGTTAGCCTGGTTCCAGACTCCTGAATCGCGACCCGCCCACTCTTCAGATTTGGTCAAGCGATTCAGAGTCTGGTGTTGCTCTATTCAAAGGCGATTTCTCGATCCGAAAAACGATCGGGCCAATCACTGCCTTTGTGGCCGAGACTTTCACAGTTTCACAGTGTTGATAAAGTCAAAATCACCTACGGTTGTGATGCAGTGACAGCAGAAAGGCATCCAGTCGGTCCAAGCCCCTACTGAGTATTTACTGTGGAACCAGGTAACTTGATGTTTTCTTTAGACAACGGTAGATGTTACTTAAGGCTGTGTCCCAAACATGATGATTAGTGATGATTTCTGTACATTAAGAGTGATGACATCAGCAGAAGATGTATTTTAAAGGCATGATTTTAACTGGGTAACATTAAAGTACTCTAACACGTTACTTTTAATAAAGACTAACTTAGTAACGTAACTAGTTACTAGTTAGGGCAAGTAACAAAGTAAAGTAACTAGTTAGTTTCAAAAGTAATTTTCCCCAACACTGGTCACTAGTGATTGGTTCGGGAAAAATCACCCCCCCCCTACACAGAAAACGGCTAACATAGAGGCAATGTTAGACTGAATAAGGAGTGGAAAACTAAATGGCCATTCAGTCTGAATATCAGGCTATGAAAGAGTAGTTAGAGTTCAAAAAGGGCATGGTTTCGACATTCCATCCATTTTTAAAAGTGACAAAAAGTTCTATATTTTAATAAGTATAATACATATCAAAAAGTTGTATAGAAGCACACTTCTCCTAAAGAAGCTGAACAGTTTCAAGTTTGAAAGGAGTCTCTAGGTGAAAGTATGTAGGTGCTGAAAATCAAGTCAATCAAATAATAAAGAGCGAAGATAACATAGGTGTGATTGCTGAGTCAGCAATCACACCATAAAACTAGGCTACTGCACTACGGAGGCCCCTAAGGACAAACTTAGCAAATCACAGTTCATAAAGGCTAACAGCTAAGCTAACCATACCTACGGAGAAGTGTCACTTATTGCAGGTTTAATATTTACTGATACTGTCAGCAAATGTGCATATTAGTACATGAAAATACAAATTGGATTATTACATTCAAATTTTAATTTTGACCAAAGTAATGCATCCCAAAGTGAAAAATGAAAATGTTAAGGTGCCCGCCTAATCAAAAGACCAACTATGGCATACAATACTATGCAACCCAAGATACAGATTTGTTATCTTTTTGGTAGTGGTAAAGTATTCAGTTGCATATTGACACCAGATGACACTGCAAAACAAAATCATGCCCTGCAGAAATCTTTCAACATAACTACTCACAGAAAACAAAATGGAGAGAATCAGTCAACAGTGGCTGGAGTGATGTGATATTAGCATCCACAAACAAAACGCAAGCAGCAAGCCACAGCCAAATATTGTGCAGCATGTCGCTGATGGTAATTTTCCCTCTTGATATGTTATGTGATGAGAGAACTCTATGTAGCGTGTTAGCTAAGCTGAACATACTATAGTCTGAGGCAGGATAACTGTTAGCAAGTCTCCATTTTACTGACTGGTCTTGATGTATATCAGGTCGCCCTCCTGGATGTGAATGAAACCGGGGGGAAGAGTTTAAAGGAAGCCTTTGATAAACAGTATGGACCAGACAAAACTCTGTTCCTGAAGTGTAATGTTGAGTCAGAGGAGCAATTCAAAGGTAAAATCTTACCTTAGTATCACACACACACGCCCGCCCGCATGCACGCACACACACGCACACACACACACACACACACATCTTCTCCTTCATGTGCTTACATACATTTCAGAAAGTTGTTGATAACTGCATGTCAGTCAACACCTCAGGAGGAAGACCTCAACTCAGATGTGAAATTGAAAAGTTAATCACAATGTGTTATTTGCTACTCTGAATTTTCCATCAGTCTTATGCTGCTAACTCTCTGCAAACAGCTGCCCTTCAGAAAACCGTGCAAACCTTTGGACGACCAGACATCATGTGCAACAATGCTGGCATCATAAATGAGACTGACTGGGAGAAAGCTGTCTCCATAAACCTCGT
Source organism: Centroberyx gerrardi (assembly GCF_048128805.1). Lineage (NCBI taxonomy): Eukaryota > Metazoa > Chordata > Actinopteri > Beryciformes > Berycidae > Centroberyx > Centroberyx gerrardi. Next base: position 6,359,245 of record NC_136007.1, on the reverse strand, counting down.
AAGATGTAGAAAGAGCACTGAACTGCAACTGGTTGTGATTATGTCATGTTTACTAAATAACAGCTGTGACTTTTGTGATTCACAGTTTGTGCTCTTGCACCACTCCCACTAGGAAATTCCGATTCTGTTCTGTTTCATGCATCGGAGAGTGGAAAGAGTGATTTAGCAACCAGCTGACATGAGCTTTGTAATGTTACATGAATTGTTGCTTGTAGTCTTGCACCACTACCAACAGGAAAAATCTGAGTTTGTTCTCTTTTCAGCCATTAGAGAGTACAAGGAATGATTTGGTAACCAAATGATTAAGGGGAATGGGCTTTTTATTGCAGCCTATTCAGTTCCATTTTACAACATTTTGTAACACAAACGGCTGCCTGCAACAGACGCCGATGTAGTAATGAAGGATAGAACGACTTCTGCTGTGGTTATTGCTGTAAAATCAACAACATACTAAACCTCTACCATACTGTGATGTAGATGGGTGTTGTGAGAGGGACCTACCTGACTCTGGAACACATGAACAAGTTGACTGGAGGTCAGGGAGGGGTCGTCGTCAACGTAGCATCCATGGCAGGTACGACCCACAATGCACTTGGACCAGTGCATTGTTGTCATTTCAACAAGGGGAATAGTGGGGAGGATTTTCCTTGCCTTTCTTTTAAAATCTACAGTAGTTAGTAGAGAGACACATAGTTTTTTTTTAGTTAGCATTTAGTCTGGGTTTTATGTAACTGTTGTTCATAACATTTGGACAATAATGTATTAGATATTTTTTTAGCTTCAGTTGTAGAGGCCTAGAATTATGGTTTTGATAGATAAAGAAATACATAGGATAAGATAAGGAGAATTTTATTGATCTGAAAGGAGAACTTGGGTCACTGCAGCAATAAATAATATGAGATAAAAATCCAATAAAAAAACCCCAAAAACATGTAAGATTAAAGATACAGAGATCCCATTGGGTAGAGATAATTCTCACCAGACTTCAAGAAGATTTTAGTATTGGAAATTTCCAAATACTGAAATCTTGCAACAGCTTCCGCAACATGCAATAAAGCAAAATGACTTGATTTCCTTAACTTTTCACACATAGAAGTTTATTAGATGTCTCTATTGGTGAATAATGTATTGCATATCAACCATTTTGTCAATTTACTCCAAAATAATGTCCTAGGTCTGTATTTGTGTTCAGATTAATGGAACACATTTAGATTTAGGAGCAGATTTAACAGGTTGCTCTTATACTGAGCAACCTACAACAAGTACAACAGAATAATAAGCTTACATTCCCAGAAAGTCAACATTACAAGAAACCACTAGTAAGGTTTGCAAGGGACAGATGTAATAAATAGATGTCTAGAATAGTCGTGTTCGATAGATAAATGCTTTGTAAAATAAACACGAGCCAGGGAGAAAAGGTAAAATGGGTTATTTGTGCATTCCTATTTGACTGGATATTGGCAACTCAGAATTTTGAACCATGATGTTGACTGATATGAGTCATATGTACCATCCTACAGGTCTGGGTCCTCTACCGAGCATTCCTGTCTACACAGCCACCAAGCATGGAGTGGTCGGCTTCACTCGAGCCATGGCGGTAAGCAAGGTGTTTTTATGATAAAGTCCGGGGAGCTTAAACCTGCAATAAGCGTTTTCAGTCCTTATAACCAATCCTGAAACTAATGTGTGCTATCTGGAGATTGCATTGAGACATAATGATATAAACCAATATCCACACAGCAGCCAGCTGTGTTGCTGTTTTCACCTCTTCTCTAAAGCTTGTTGTCAAATTCCGCTCCTGAACGAAGCTCCTCCCGCTTCATTCAGTAGCTTTCAATTTTTTTTTAAACTAGCTTGGCTACTCCCTCGCTGTTTAAAAGCGGCCCTCTCCCCCTCCCATTCCTGAAAAAAAAATCTCGGAATGGTGGAATCGATGAAGTGAGCGAGTAAACTTGTTAAACTAGTAAACTTGTAGACTTGCTACCTACGTCTTCACTTGTCATTGTGGGACATGTAACCTTCAGCAGGAGAAACTTCTGCAAAGTGAGACTTCTCCGCAGGTACATTTAGCTTAGCTATTAGCATTTATCCTTCCATTTGTCCTTCGTAGGCCTCCTTCGTGTTGCGGTTTCTGACGCCCTCTAGTGCTCAGAAAAATGGCTTATTGCAGCTTTAAGAAAACATCTGGATTTTGCATATGAGCAGTTGACACAAGAGCAAGCACACACATGGAAGTAGTAATACTGTTCACATGCAGGTCTGTAAAGTATCGCAAATAACTTTGATGATTTTCAGGTCTTGAAAAGTTTGGGAATCGCACTGAAATTTTAAGAATCAGAATTTAGGGCCATGCACATGCTCAGTAAGACTCAGTTCTGACTTGTTAGGGATTCTAGAATTCTAGAATTATTTTTCTCTGCTAAAAGTGTCTGGAACTCATAAACTCAGAACTCATATTATGCAGCCCTACTAGCATGCTGGCTAATGTCGGTAATAGCAGCACAGAAAACACACACACTTGCAGAGTAATGTGGAAGTTATCCTGTATGTCTAACCTGATTTGTGTATGTGTATGTGTATGTGTATGTGTTTACTAGGCTGCCTCTGACATATCAGGCTATGGCATACGGTTCAACGCCCTTTGCCCTGCTTTTATCCAAACTGACATCATCAATGCCATGTATACACCGGAGAAAATGGGACAGTTCACCCACCTGATGGATGCAACCAAAAAACTTATGGAGAAGTTTGGAATGCTAGAGTGAGTCTTTGCTCATGTCCTTTTTGTAATGACAGTTGTAAGCCTTACAAAACAACACACCTTACAGTTTGTTAATGCCCCATAGCATTTCATGGTATTGGAAATCTTAGGAAAAACTAATTATCAAATATTTCATTTTACCTTGCACTGAAACAAAACTTGATCAAATGTCTGTCTACCCTGAATGCTAAGAGCAATCATTTTATGACCAACAAGTAGATTAAGAAAAAACAGTAGAAAGGAAGATCGAGGGGAAAAGTACCTTAACCTACATTGGAATTGAACCCTTCAGCAAACTGAGATCCCTTGATTTTCACCAAACTACACAGGGACATGAAACATCCGGGGCAAGACAACATATCCATATTATCTGATGGTTTTGTTACAGTGAGTGCTGTCATGTGTAAAGTTTGAGGTCACTTTTGAACATTTGTGAATGAGTGATAGGCCTATCACACATCTAAAATACTCAAAAGGCTTGTATATGGGCGTTCACATGTGAATGATTCTTTGCCTTAGTTCTGATACTACACAAGTAATGATAGATCAACCAGGATTGCAATGTACAAACCAACACTCCAGCTTGAAACCAGAATTTTTTCTGTTGGCCTGCTTTACTCCTTTAACCCATTTGTAGAACAGACTGTCCTTTCCACTTAGAATAGATTGTACAGATCCAACCGGATCTAACACAGCAAGAACTCAAACACACATATTACTGCACAGTAATGAGCAAATAGTCCAGGGGTGTTGAGGGTAAATACCTGACTGACTATTATTGTCTGAAATTTTGGTAGCTTAGCTCACAGTAGCATCCAGCACACCCTCAGCACCAATACACTGCGTTGGGTATATGAAATGGCCCATGACCTTTTGAGAGTTACTACAATGATCATGATGAACTTTTCTTTAATGTATTGCATGTGTGAGAGAGGCAAGGAGAGAAAATGCAACAGGAAAAGGTGATTTGACGATGAAGATTTTGCTGAGTTAGTTCATATATGATATCAAATCAATTTAGTAGCACTAATCTGTGGATTTCACTGCATGTGTGAAAGGGACTATAGTAACACAATGCTGACACACTGCACAGGGATAACAAGGTCTCACATGAGGTGCAAAGGGACAATGGAATACACTTATTTGTATGCTCTCATGTGCTGATAGTATACTGTGAAATCATTCTACCTTTTCGTTCCAGGGTGTCTGAGGTAGCCAAGGAATTCCTGCAGCTGGTGACAGATGAGACTAAGAATGGAGAAGCCCTCGTGGTGCAGTGCAAAGGATCAGATTATATCACATTCCCTTCACTAGTTTAAATTTAGTGTTTGGCAATGACAAAACACAACATCACTATCCCAAGCCCTTTGACTGCATGCTATGTTCAAGGCTACTCTGATTTTCAGTGCTTTGCTATGTGAAATCAAGTGTTTTGTAAAATACCAAAGCTCAGCAGGAAATAAACTGCAGCTAAAAATTCTGAGATCTAATATTTATGATTAGGCTAGATGTACATTGTACATAGAACAGTCTAACCTTTACAATTTTAACAAGTAATTATGTTGATTTCCAATACGTTTCTCAATCAGTAATGCTTTTCCTTTGTGTATGTGGAGGATTTCTTTATGTTGACTATTGCTGAATTTGAATCACTGTATTTGCCAACTACAATATACAGTATGCACACAACTTGTGTCCTAGTGACATTTGTCCGGCGACATATCGACATCTAGCATAGTAGCACAGTACATACTGATACACATGACAAAGGGGCAACAGGACCTCACATACAGTGTGAGACATATGACAGACAGCAGACTGCGCATTTCACTGCACAAATACACATAAAGCATTCAGTTACAATGAGCTTCCAGGCAGTGTAGCACACAGTATGGTTGTAGCCGTAGAGGAGTATGAGAAATCTCCAACAGAGCACTGGACCTATATTGATTGATTGATTGATTGATTGAGTCGTTCATTCATTCATTGATTCATTTGTTCATTCATTCATTCATTCATTCATTTGTTCATTCGATTGTTCATTCATTCATTCATTCATTCATTCATTCATTCAACCCTGATTTAATTCTCAGGAAACACACTGAGCTTTGGAGCCCTGTTTTTCAGTTGTTTCAATAGATTACAAATAGGTAAAACAATACTTAAAATGCAAGAAAGGGGAAGCGAATGAATAGGGAATAAAAATGAATCCAGTTAGAGGTAAAATCAAACCATAAAATAATCCAGATTTAATGAGGATGCCATTTAAAAGACCATCCTTCCTATTGAAAAACAGAAATAAAGAAAACTAAAAGGACATCAATCAAAGCAATGACATTCAAAACTAACAAGAGTTAGAATCTGTGACTTGAAATGTTGCAAGGATATTGCAGGCCATTCCAGGTATACCATAAGTGAGTTACACTGGGTAGGCTAAAGTGCATAAAATAAGTTAAGAGCATGAAGGATTAACGCAGTATCATGAGGGTGAAAGTGGCATGTGACTTGTGCAGACATTGTGAGAAGTGCAGGGTTGCGTTTACAGAGTTTACAGATAGTAGGGATTTTCAGGGTGTGGTGACTTTTATTCTCACACTCTTTATGTGTGACAGAGTAGTCCACACTGGAAGGACTACCTGGTGAGAAAGGTAACTATGCAAAACTCAAGCAAGATGTAATAAGTTAAATGTGTTTGTTTTCGTGTTGATCAGAAGAGGAACGCTTGGGCTTAAAATGTGTTCACTGGAGGTGTTCATTGGACATGTGGGGAGTCCATATGTGAAGAAAAGAGAAAAGAAAATCCAAGGCACTCTCCTGAAGTTAAAAAGCCTTTATTGACCTTGGCTATTTCATGTTAAAACCTAAGAAAACGCACCAACGCGTTGCGGCCCCACCAGGCCTTCTTCAGGGTGCAGAGAACAATGAAACATACAGGAGGCTACAAACACAGGTGTATATAATCAGACAGAGACTAACTGCTTCTCCCATCAACCTCCAATTGCCTTGTCTGCCTGTCTAAACTGAATGCCTCCCCCCCCCAAAAAAACAACAAAAAACAATACAGAACAAGACACATAGGCCTTTGTGTTGGTGGTCTACTTATAGCAGTAGACTATACTTGAGTTGAATGCCTGCAGTATAACTATATTGTCCCCCCCCCCCCCAATTTCTGCTTTCAGCCCTTTCAGAATCCTCATAGAATGTAATTAGCAAACTTTACCACAAGGTGTCACTGTTCAAGTTTGAGTCTCACATACATGGATAAATAGATATACAAACATAAAAACATAAAAACATACATATTTCTCAGCCATGAAGAGGCAAATATAAGGCATAAATAAGATGCTACCATGGAAGCGGGGTGTATGAGGAGTGGATGGGTATACAGATGGGTATACTGAATAATACTACATACAACTATATAACACTACATAACACTATATATGCACTCATTGGGAGTGTCTTCAAACATCAAATTAGCTACAATTCAGAGAATTAATCAAATGAGTCTTTTTTTCAACCATAATGAAGATAAAAAGATAATCTCCATGCACGGACTGCATCGCAATATACTGTGTTTAAAAGCTGAGCTTTCAGCCCCAGGACATCATCAGAGCATACAGTGTGGAAAACAAACATCAAGATAAAGACCCACTTGAATCTCACACAGGTGTAACACGATCAGTTCATTAGTCAAATAAACCAGTCAGAGCATCATCTTTCAGTTTGGCATCTAAGGAGGCAAGCGTTTTATGATTTTATGGAGATGATAAAAACATTCATGTGGTCTTAAATGCTCACTGCTGACCAATGTAAGCTCTTGAAGAGAGGTAAAACCGGTGCACCAGGGTTGAATAGCCTACATATAATGAAAATACTGCAGTGTAAATGCCCTTCAGACTGGTTACAGGCCCCTTTTAACTTATAACTCGTCAGGTGATCAGCATTAGCAATGCCCCTTTAGAAACTGTACCTTGGTGTTTCAATCTGAAATGGCCGCCTAGGGCATTCGTCCCCCCTGCACCCTCTGCCTGTACATGAGAGTATACCAAAGGCTAGGTAGCAGCAGTGACCCGACCCCTGTCTGTCCCACTACCTGTAGGAGGGTCTTTCAGGGTCGAAATAAGTAACTTGACTGTAGATTATTGGATGAAGTAATACAACTTGTAATACTGAAATGCTGTGAAGCGCCATGTGAGGCTGTTGGTTGGGCATGTGGTAACTTTAGTTTTCAAATTATCCCAATTTTTTGGGGCAGTTTTGACATCAGCCTTGCATTCCAGGCTGCAAACACTTGTCTACACGTGAACAACATTGAGAACTAAGGTCTGTGTGATGTCTGAATGAATCTGCAGAGCATTAACAGATCCATGTGTGCCACATTAAGGAAGTTACTTGAAAGGTGTAACCTCAGTTTGAATCCTATTAAATGATATCCTTTTGTACCTTTCTTTCTTGAAGAAACCACTGATCTAATGTGACTGAATTTGTCTAAACAACTAAACAGGACTGCATTGCTTTCATGAACAAATGTCAAATCAGTGTTTTCTTTAAGGAGGAATGCTTCAATAGCATTTTAATATGACCCACAGTGTCATGAATAGGGGTGGGAATAGTAGGAATGATGTGTGTGTGTGTGTTTGTGTATTGTCCTTTTAAATGTCTGTGCACAGCCCAGTACGGTTAAACAGTTTATGGGACACACACACACACACACACACACACCTTTCTCACTCGTAATTATCTTTCTTTCAATATTTCTGTTAATGTGGATGGAAAAAACTAATAATGCGGAAGAGGATTGGAGCCACGTGTGAAAAATGCATTTGAGTTCTGAGATTCTGACTTTAATCTCAGAATTCTTTTTTGTCATGAGAAGTTTTATTTTGAAAATCCCAGACACTGAAGAGCGGAAGTGTTATTGTTGCTACGTTAACTTGACACCAGCAGTTAGACGCCTACCACGTGTCCTTTTTTCTGATTGGGCGACGATTTTGAAGCTCCAACTGACCAATGAACAAGCGGCTCGACAGACATATAAACCGGTTCCCGACAACAGCAACGCATTCATTGATTTAATCACGAAGAACATCAGACAATGTCTGGAAGAGGTAAAACCGGCGGCAAAGCTCGTGCCAAGGCAAAGACCCGCTCATCTCGTGCCGGTCTTCAGTTCCCCGTCGGCCGTGTTCACAGGCTGCTGCGCAAAGGCAACTATGCCCAGCGTGTGGGTGCCGGAGCCCCGGTCTATCTGGCGGCGGTGCTCGAGTACCTGACCGCTGAGATCCTGGAGTTGGCCGGAAACGCCGCTCGCGACAACAAAAAGACCCGTATCATCCCCCGTCACCTGCAGCTGGCCGTCCGCAACGACGAGGAGCTCAACAAGCTGCTGGGCGGAGTGACCATCGCTCAGGGCGGCGTGCTGCCCAACATCCAGGCGGTGCTGCTGCCCAAGAAGACCGAGAAGGCCGCCAAGAAGTAAACTCGACCAGCTTGTTTTCGGATCAAACCAAAGGCTCTTTTAAGAGCCACCCACTGTCTTCAAAAGAGTTCTCCTTTTATTAACAAGTTGTGCTGTGGAAATTAAGGTTTAATGATATAATGAATATAAGACTGTGAACCCTGAGTTAGTAGGCTCTCCTAAGATATATCTGCCTTCCTAACTTAATACTGCATGGTTTAACATTGGGAACCCTCAACGCTTACAAAACTGATGATGGAATAAGATTTCAAACAATTAAATGATAGTGTTGCCTCACATATGGAACATGCACAGAAAAAAACGCTTTAAGCGCCAAATTTAAAAGGGCATGATGAGTAGGACCGAGAGCCCCAATGAGTTGCGTGGTCTTCTGACCCCGCTTTGACAAATAGATTATTCAAATTTAAAATATCCGGCGTTTTTTTTTAAACAAGTTCTTTACACAAATAGCATATATAAGTAATTAATAAAAAACAAAATAATGAACCACTAACAAAAAATCAAATATAATCTTATATAATATAAACTCACTCATGCTGAAACTAGAATAGGTAGCTGGTGAATGTTGCTGCCTGTCTTATGGTGCTGTAGATTTATGACGGTGTAGCCTGATGTTTTCTATGGTACTCACTGGTATGGTAGTATATCATTCTGTTAAACTCTGAACTGGGCCTCTATATAAATGCTCACCTTGGATTATGGCACAAGGGATATTAACATCATATCCTGTGTATTGATAAATGCTATATAATATTGTTTTTTATTTAAACAAGCTGACTGTCAGATTATTTCAGCATGAAGCTGGATATGTCATGATTCTTGTGTTTGAGATTTATGTTTGGAATCTATAAATGCTGTTAATTTTTTTTACACAACATATACTCAAACCCATATAGGCCTAATTACATTTGTAATGTAACAGTTAGTATTTTGAATTGATTGTATTGATTAGTTTGTCCTAGTGTTTCAGTCAGTTAGATTGTCCTCCATGTGTCTGTAAAGTTAAGGGGTTTGATTCCATCTGGGGATTGATACATGTCATCTTCCTCTCTTTCCTGTATCTGTATAGAGAATCATCTTAAAAAAAGCAGAAAGGCCATCCATTTCCCAGAAGACATTCATTTCTCTCAACAAAATTTCACATTTCATCATTTTCACGCCAGTATTTAAAAAAACAAATCTTAAAAAACAAAAAAAAAAACAAAAAAAATGTTTTGGCAACAAAATGTTCCTTTCTGTTGTCACTTTTGTTTCTTTTCACTGTGACTAATGCAGGGCTGAAATTTAAAGGAGGACACTGTCCAACTCCAGTTGGACATCCTAGGTAAACCTTTGTGTTGTAATGCATGTGAATGCATTAACCCTAACCCTAAATTCACCAAATGAATCAGCAGTTTGACACCGCTCCTAGTCTAGCTAGCAGTTTGTGAGTCTGTTGTCAAACGGAGCACAGTGAACTAAAGTGCAAGCAGAGCCTTTCAACAGGAGACACTGACATATTTTTTTCTGTTTTTAATCATGTTGAAATGACTGTGTTGATGAATGTTATGATTCAGGCATATTTAGACAACATTAAAAACATCAAGTCATAGAATTGGTAAAAGAATGAGGAGATGCAGGTCAGAAAGAGTATTTGTGTGCATTTTTTTTGCATTTATTTTGAAGGCTAAATCGCCTAACCGGAAACGCAATTGCTGATAGACTCTAGGTGCTAACTTGCCACAACTGAAGTTCCTTTGAAAAAAAAAATTGGGGAAGGACTGCAGAGTTTGGCACCGCCCAGCAAAGCTGCTCTTTCCTTCCTCATTTACGTCCGCAAAAAAGGTTTAAATACTGAAGCTTTCTGGACTTCTGGATTAGTTTCTTTTTGCTGTGAAAGAAAACGCATCGAAAATGAGTGGTCGTGGAAAAGGAGGAAAGGGACTCGGAAAAGGAGGCGCCAAGCGTCACCGGAAAGTTCTCCGTGATAACATCCAGGGAATCACCAAACCCGCCATCCGCCGTCTGGCTCGCCGCGGCGGAGTCAAGCGCATCTCCGGTCTGATCTACGAGGAGACCCGCGGGGTGCTCAAGGTCTTCCTGGAGAACGTCATCCGTGATGCCGTCACCTACACCGAGCACGCCAAGAGAAAGACCGTCACCGCCATGGATGTGGTGTATGCTCTGAAGAGGCAGGGCCGCACTCTGTACGGCTTCGGCGGTTAACTTCATTTACCATCTGATACTCCAACACAAAGGCTCTTTTAAGAGCCGCCGACTTCGATATAAAGAGTTGTGTTCTTTTTACAACTATTTTAAGCAGTTACTCCTAGAGCTGCATTATCTTTTGTAATACAGCACAACCAACACAATCTAAATGTTAACATTACAGCTAATATGAACATTGTATAATTGACTAAATTAAAAATGATGGCATTTTAACATGGCTAACCTCATACTGGACAACTAGGCAGACAGCTCCCTATTAGAAGGCAAGCAGTTTGAATAATTGTCTAGATAATCAGGCTAGCTGTGTGATTTTGTCTTAGTATCTGCTGTATCAAACATAACATGTAAATGAACCAAGATAACTAACGTTAACTAGGTAAGTGGGTATGTTACTATCTAACTTTATCCAGCAAGCCAGGAGCTAAAGCAATGCTAACGTGACATTGAGCTTGCTAGCTACATCATTAAATATTTGGGGTTCACACGTTAATGTGCAGATCTAGTTGTGTTTGCCAGTAAACAATTGCCTAAGTATGCATGATTCAGTGGTCAATTGTCCACAGTTACAGAAATGGTTACAGAAAGTCTTTGTGTTGAGTTGAATGATAAGAGATATAGAATTAAAACACATAGACCGGCATATTCCTGGGATATCATGGTAATCTCCAACTCTTTTTAATCCTTTGCAGGGCAATACAAATAAACTTCAAGAATGGCCAGTTTGAATGTTTAATTGGGATGTTTGACAACATGATACCTTCATATTGGCAACACAAACATCTTCTGAATTGCAGGCACCAGTGCTGCGATTAAAGTGTTTTTAGTCGCAAAATTTAGGTCTGGTTTAACCACAAATTAATTTGAATGAGTATACCAGCTCTATCTGCTGTAGTTCTATAGGAGAGTTCTTTCTGTAGCCACTCCACGCTCACGCGCTGAATCTCAACCAATCGTATACGAGGAACAGCACAGCTCTATTTGCATCAAGTGTATATAAAAACAACGGTACCACCTCTCCGCAACCATTTTCTGCTGTGAAATATCGAGGGCTCGTCATGCCTGAACCCGCAAAGTCAGCGCCCAAGAAGGGCTCCAAGAAAGCCGTGACCAAGGCCGCCGGCAAGGGCGGCAAGAAGCGCAGAAAGACCAGGAAGGAGAGCTACGCCATCTACGTGTACAAGGTGCTCAAGCAGGTCCATCCCGACACCGGCATCTCGTCCAAGGCCATGGGCATCATGAACTCGTTCGTCAACGACATCTTTGAGCGCATCGCCGGTGAGGCGTCTCGCCTGGCTCACTACAACAAGCGCTCCACCATCACCTCCAGGGAGATTCAGACCGCCGTCCGCCTGCTGCTGCCCGGTGAGCTGGCCAAGCACGCCGTGTCCGAGGGCACTAAGGCGGTCACCAAGTACACCAGCTCCAAGTAAACCGCTTGGAACTACATCCACCCAAAGGTCCTTTTAAGGGCCACACACTACTTCAACAAAGGGCTCATCTATTCCCATATTCGTTATAGTAACAGTAACTGCGCATAAAAGCTGCTTCGACAAATTTTGCTCCTGGAAATCTTTAGCTCTATGAATTATAAGTCTCTAATATTTGTACATTACAAGCTCCATAGTTTTCATGATTCCTCTGTCCTCTCCACTACCCAGTATGTGGACGCAATCCATACTAAATGCATGTAATGACAATAATATATCTGTCAATGTTCAAGCTATTTTTCACAGTCCAAAAAACTAACCCTAAAATTTTGAACAACTATTTGTTTCTTTATTTCGTTCTATTATAACATAATTGAAACTTAAATGTTAACCAATTACATAGCCTGCTGTCATATGTAACTGCACATATTAAAAATGAAATTACACAATTACCAGTAGGCCTACTATTTTGGTTTCAGAATCATGTTTATTGCCAAGTAAAGTTCACAATACAAGGAATTTGCCTTGGTATGTAGGTGCATACAATAAACATCGAGAAAAATAAGAAAGTAGAAGTAAAAAACACAAGAAGTACTGCAAGTCAAAGTCAAGAACATAAATATAAAAAACAAAAAGATATTTACAATACAGAATATGAAAAAATATAATAAAAAATGTGCAATATATCTGCTATTAAAGTGAAATGGAAAAGCTGTACAGTTAGTGCAGGAATGAGCAAAATATTGACCAGAGGAATGTTCACTGTACAGAATGCATAAATGTGATGCATTGAGTCAGATGTGGAGACTGTACATTACTGTAACGTGTAGTGCCTATGAGGGGAGGGGATAAGGGTCCGTGTCACTGGGGATCCCGGGCCTTGTTGATGAGGCCAGCTGCAGACAGGAAGAAACTGTTCTTGTGGCGTGAGGTTTTGGTCCTGATGGACCGCAGCCTCCTGCCAGAGGGAAGTTTTTCAAAAAGTTTGTGTCCAGGGTGGGAGGGGTCGTCCACAATCTTTCCTGCTCGCCTCAGGGTCCTGGAGGCGTACAGGTCCTGGAGAGATGGCAGATTGCAGCCAATCACCTTCTCAGCGGAGTGAATGATACGCAGCAGTCTGCTCTTGTCCTTGGCAGTAGCAGCAGCTTACCAGGTGGTGATGGAGGAGGTGAGGATGGACTCAACGATGGAGGTGTAGAAGTGCGCCATCATCGTCTTTGGCAGGTTGAACTTCCTCAGCTGCCACAGGAAGTACATCCTCTGTTGTGCTTTTTTGGTGAGGGAGCTGATGTTCAGCTCCCACTTGAGGTCCTGGGTGATGATGGTTCTGTACATGTTTCTATACTGTATCTTAAACCTTCAAATTATATCTTACATAAACCTATGTTACTACAGTATATTGTCAGTTTGACTGATATATTACTTTACCCTACAGTCAATACTACTTTAATAGGGGGTAATCAGTCCATGTAGTAGTTTTTCTTTTTTGTTTTAGACAGTAAGTTGGCTGACATATATTAACTATTTATTATTTTAAGTTTAACAACTCCCTTTCAGAATCTAGATCAGTCAGCCCAGGTGCCCCACAAGGCTGTGCCAGCTCACCAGTCCTCTTCACATCATACACAAATGAGTGCACAAGCAGCCAGCCTGGGAACTACATATTAAACTTCTGCCATACTGCCATCCCCATCTTACTGCACAAAGATAAGAAAACACATCAGCCTACCACTCCGTGTGATGTTAACTATCTTATTTTAAATGCAAAGAAGACTGAGGTGACTGTATTTGACCCTAGGGCAGTGAGGGATCATGGGCCGATGGTCGTACATGACGAACCACTCAGGTAGAAATACATTGGTGTTCATATTGACAACGCATTCAGCTGGAAGACCCATGTTGAAAGTCTGTGTTCTCGACTTTGTGCCTACCTCAGTTAAGTTTCTGAATAGTAGGCTAGCGAAGTATGAGGCTATGGGGCTATGTGCAATCATTTCTCAGTAATAAGCTATGGGTTTGTGTGTTCAGTGCAATAGTTGCAAAGGTGCATGATGCAACGGGGTTGTGCAATGGGTTGCTTTGAATTATTTTATTGGTATTGTACATACGTTTATTTATTTGTTGTATGATAATGTATGTATGTATGGTGTGAAGCATGCTGTGTATGGAACTGATGTTTTTATTGAGTGACACAGCAACACAGAGTGCAAGACAAATTTCCCCACGGGGACAACAAAGCATATCTCATCTTAAAGCCACTTTAGTCAAAGTCAGACTCTCTATGTTGGCTGGACAGCTCTGGTAGGATCTGATCCCAGACCAGCAGAAGAGCCTGTGACTGTAGAGAGACCATAATATAAAGTTACTAATGGAAATATTAAACTACCACAGTGCTACTAATGAATTACTAATAAAAAAAATAAAAATTTTTCTCATCAAGTTGTCTTTTCTCTGTCCCTGTTAATTTAAATTATTAAACTATTCAGCAAGAAACAAGTCCATCTGTGACAAAAAAAGAAAAAAAAAGAAAAGTGTATCTCTAAACTTGTGAAGAGCTGAGAATCACAAGTTTGTAATTATATGATTAAGTATCGGAACAGAAACACTGACTTGCAGTAGATTCATAAAACCAGGGACAAATGTGTAACCAAAATTCAAAACAGCTGCTGTTTAATAAAATCACAGAGTAAAGAGGCTGAAGTGGTTTAAAAGGTAGTTTTACACACAATAAAAAAAGATAAATATAGAATGATATTTCAGTCGAATGGACTCAAACACAGCAAGTTGGATTACAGTGTATTAGACAATCATGACATTTGTGTCCATTGGAGAAAATACATGTTTGGCCTACTTTCATGTAAAATCAGAGAGTATTACAAACTTTAACAAAACATATTTTCAGTGTCATTAATCATGACTGCAGCATTCACCTGAGACAGAAAGTAAACGCCTCAGGAACAATCTCTCACAGGAAGTCAAGGTAACCCGTCCTAAATCACCGCCAGCATCAGTGTGTTTACCGACACCAAAACATCTGCCGATTAAAACAAAACAAATCACAGCACTACAGTACTTTTACTTGTATTCCCTCGTCAGACATCTCTGCTTACTGGACAACTAGTGTTGTTTGGAATGTAAAGCATATTAAACCATTTTACGAGTCGAAATGTGAAGAAATCCCACTGCGAGCTGAATACTGTGACGGTGTATCAGAGAGGTTTGAAGCTTCCCTGAATAAAATGAAAGTCTCCTCATCGCTAAAAACGACTTCATCCCGAGAGGAAACAAGTTTTCTAACAGGTCCAATAACAGTTACACTTGAAACCATCTCCGATCTGCGTATTTTATCTGTAAAAGGTGGAAGAGAAAACACAAGTGTCGCCACATTTGAGCTGCACAGGGAGCGGCTGCATGCGTTGAGTCTACACGGTCCTCATGCTGTGTATAAGTCCCGCCTCTTGCTCTGCATCGACAAACCGTTCAGTGAGACTTTACAGAGTTGTGTGAAGCAGAACAGACTAGAAGCGAACAATGGCAGAAGTCGCTCCAGAACCCGCCGCCGCCTCCCCGGCAAAAACGGCTAAACTTGCGAAAAAGAAGGCTGTGAAGCCGAAGAAGAGCGGCCCCAGCGTCGGTGAGCTGATCACTAAAGCTGTGTCCGCCTCCAAGGAGCGGAGCGGCGTGTCTCTGGCCGCCGTCAAGAAGAGCCTGGCTGCCGGAGGCTACGACGTGGACAAGAACAAGGCCCGCGTCAAGATCGCCATCAAGAATCTGGTGGAAAAGGGCATTCTGGTCCAGGTTAAGGGGACCGGGGCCTCCGGCTCCTTCAAGATCGCCAAGACGGCTGAAAAGGTCAAGAAGCCGGCTGTCAAGAAAGCAGCTCCGAAAGCCAAGAAGCCCGCTGCCAAGAAACCCGTCAAGAGCCCCAAGAAGAAGGCTGCAGCTAAGAAGCCTGTAGCCGCTAAGAAATCCCCGGCGAAAGCAAAGAAGCCCGCAGCAAAGAAACCAGCGGCTAAAAAGGCCGCTAAGAGCCCGAAGAAGGCGGTGAAGAAGCCCGCTGCTGCCAAGAAACCTGTCGCCAAGAAGGCTGCAAAGCCCAAAGCAGCAAAGCCCAAAAAGGCACCCAAGAAGAAGTAAGCTTCCCGGCTTTACTCGACCACTGTTTGCCCCCAAAGGCTCTTTTAAGAGCCACCCACTACTTTGAAAGAGCATTTCCTTTTTACATTTTTTTTTGGTCATATATAACATACACTTAATTCAAGTTAGTTGATATCACCGATTACCCCACCCCCTTCTCTCTCACCACACAGAAACACCAGATAAACACTCTGACTACAATGTTGGTTACTTTTTACTGTTTTGTCAGGTTATAGACGCAAAATAAATGCACACATTTAAATAAGTGATGTGTAAGTAGGCCTACGTGAGGTATTTGTATAGATTGTAAATACTTGAGTAAATGCATTACACAGTATGCCGGTTAAGTACTTGGACTTTATTAATCTTCTGGACTCAAACAGGTTTGACTCAACATGACATGACATTTGCAAGAAAAATGATGCATTGGGCGAGTGTTAACTTCCCATCCTGTACCTTTTCTGTTTCCTCTTCTGTAGATTATAGACAGAGCACCAACTACATAAGCATCATAAATCCCTGCACATTTGTCTTAATACATGTATAAATACTGTATTATAGTTTGCATAGTTATTAAAGTGTTGCATATATTTTAATAGGTTAAGTAAATCCATACATGTAAGAAGTGCATGTTTTCCGTTCTTCACACTCCACTCAGCGTGTTGAATCCTATTATTTCATTCTATTCATTTAATTGTATTGTTTGAGTTTATTTTTATGGATTTTATTGATTTCGTTTCCTTATCTTTTTGTTTTTTTTTACCATGATTTTGCTGGTTATCTTTTCCACATAGTGAAAAAAACTGACTGAAAATACTTGAATAGTAAAAAATAAATAGTAAAATCGTCTTCCTTTTCGGTATTTCTGCCGCCTTTCGTCCTAATTCTGCTGGACTGGAGCTGCTGCAGAGCAGTGTTTGAATTTTGGGCGGACTTTCCATCTGCTGATGCGCGCGCTTCCCTCGGGCAGACCAATCAGCGTATGGCAGCTCTCCGGCATTGGCTACATAAAGCCGACATTCACTCTCAAACCACATACTTTCTTGTGCTGTTAAGAAGGAAGTGTTGACTTTTCTACCATGGCCAGAACCAAGCAGACCGCCCGTAAATCCACTGGAGGAAAAGCTCCCAGGAAGCAGCTCGCCACCAAGGCTGCCAGGAAAAGCGCCCCGGCCACCGGCGGCGTGAAGAAGCCCCACCGTTACAGGCCCGGTACCGTGGCTCTGAGAGAGATCCGTCGCTACCAGAAATCCACCGAGCTGCTGATCCGCAAGCTGCCCTTCCAGCGCCTGGTCCGAGAGATCGCTCAGGATTTCAAGACCGACCTGCGCTTCCAGAGCTCCGCTGTCATGGCTCTGCAGGAGGCCAGCGAGGCTTACCTGGTCGGCCTGTTTGAGGACACCAACCTGTGCGCCATCCACGCCAAGAGGGTCACCATCATGCCCAAGGACATCCAGCTGGCCCGCCGCATCCGCGGAGAGCGAGCTTAAACTCTCTTGCTATCAGTCCCCACAACGGCTCTTTTAAGAGCCACCTCAGTATTCACTGTAAGAGTTGATTCCGCTTTAAAAGTTAATGTAACCTTGTATAAATAATATTCTTTCTAAATTACAAAAGCATATAACGTACTATAATTACGTGTACTCCAAATAGCATGTATGAGTATGAGGTGGCCTTTGAGGTCATTCCTAAGGTCTCCATTAATTGCTCCAACATCTAGTTTTTTTTTTTCTCTTATACTTAACACACAAACAATTCTATCTCTCCCATACACCAAAATCACACAATTTGCTGCTTTTACCATACCTACATGTACAACATATCTCTTACACATTCAATAGCTTTACATTTCACGGATACAAATACTGCTCACTCAATTTTGTCTCTAATCTATAAATTCAGTGTGTGTGGAGAGAAGAGAGTGAGTTAAGACTGCTGTTTTCAGTTTTCTCTGTCCACGATCGATATAGAAGAAAAGTCAGTGAAGCAGACATGGCTCATTTGGCTGCCTGGGCCTGATAAGATATGCTTTAAGCACAAACAGTAGATGATCTCAGTGTATGTCTGTAGAAAATGCAACTATATGCATATCTCTTTCTGTCTTTTCTTGTTATCAGTGTTTTTTTTTTTTTTTCCATGTTTCTATGTTATTTCTTCATAACATAGCTTTATTATAATTAAATAATAATAATTAATAATTAAATGTGAATGGAAAAAAAATACAGGTGTCAAAGAGGATTAGGGCCACGTGAAAAATTCCAGTTCTGAGATTTATCTCAGAATTTAGAGGATGAAGTCAGATTTACTTAAATGTCAGAATTGTGATATTAATCTGAGAACTCAAATTGTTAACATGTGGTCCTAATCCTGTTTTGAGTACATAAAAGTTGGTTTGTTATGAGACAGGGCGGAAGTGTTATCGTTGCTGTGATAACTTGACAGGAGCAGAAACCTTTAGGAACCAGTAATCTCTTAAAATAACCTTACATTTTCATTAATTTACATGAATTCACCCCTTCATGCAACAGCCCCTTAAAATTAACCAAGGGATTTATTAATGGAGGAGACCCATCAATAAACCCCCCTTAATATTGACTCCTTACTTTCTACTTTAATGGAAAAATTCAGGGAGACGGCATAAAAAATCCCTTAATTACTACTGTCTCTGTGAATCAACCCATGAATAAATCCCTTATGAATCCATGGTACGTACCTCACTTTATCAAAGCTATGTTATTTTGAATAGATAATTAATGTTTATGTATTGGAGAAATTAAGAAGGTTTTAAGGGGTCCTCTCTTCTGATTGGGCGAAGGTTTTGACCAATGAACAAGCAGCTCGACAGACATATAAACCGGTTCCCGGCAGTTGCAACTCATTCTTTGATTCACTAGTCAAGAAGAAAGCAACGATAATGTCTGGACGCGGAAAAACCGGCGGCAAAGCTCGTGCCAAGGCAAAGACCCGCTCATCTCGTGCCGGTCTTCAGTTCCCTGTCGGCCGTGTTCACAGGCTGCTGCGCAAAGGCAACTATGCCCAGCGTGTGGGTGCCGGAGCCCCGGTCTATCTGGCGGCGGTGCTCGAGTACCTGACCGCTGAGATCCTGGAGTTGGCCGGAAACGCCGCTCGCGACAACAAGAAGACCCGTATCATCCCCCGTCACCTGCAGCTGGCCGTCCGCAACGACGAGGAGCTCAACAAGCTGCTGGGCGGAGTGACCATCGCTCAGGGCGGCGTGCTGCCCAACATCCAGGCGGTGCTGCTGCCCAAGAAGACCGAGAAGCCCGCCAAGAAGTAAACTCGACCAGTTTGTTTTCGGATCAAACCAAAGGCTCTTTTAAGAGCCACCCACTGTCTTCAAAAGAGTTTTCCAGGTTTTTCTAACCTCTTTACAAGTTGTGTAGTGTGTATGCTGCCTAGCTTCCTACTGCATCACTGACATAATTGACAATGTCAATCCTCAGGCTGTTAATGGCATGCATTTTACCTTTTATTTTTTTAAATGCTCAATGTAAGAACAATTATAACATGGAATATAAATTGGGCAGTTTCTGGGTTTTTTTTCTGTTTCTTTTTTAATTTAGCTACTGGCAGAAATAATTTTATATTTACAAGTTATCACAAACTCTAACAACATGTAATATTTTCTTAGTTATGTTTTTTCTGAGCTCTATCTGGTTCACAATCTATTAATCTATTACA
This sequence comes from Centroberyx gerrardi, assembly GCF_048128805.1. Lineage (NCBI taxonomy): Eukaryota > Metazoa > Chordata > Actinopteri > Beryciformes > Berycidae > Centroberyx > Centroberyx gerrardi. Next base: position 6,339,528 of record NC_136007.1, on the reverse strand, counting down.
ATTAGTTATTCGCTTACTCTATAGTAAAATGGACAGATGCAGAGTAGAATCAGCATAGATTTCATGATGCATCTGTCCGCTCCAGTCCCCAGTATGTGGTGTATCTCATGCAGTTCATACTAAACATATTTGAGATATGATGACAATAACAATCTGATATCAAGTATATAGCATGACATGCTCCTGTAAAGACAGCAGTGATAAACCAGACATCAATTCCAAGTAGCCTACTGTCGTTTTCAAACACATAATCAGAAAAGGACATCCATAGAAGTCAAGACAAATAAACTTGTCCCGTGGTACATGTTGCTCTTTGAATTTCTAAGGACTGTCATAGTTTTATTTTCTTATTCTTTTTTCTTTCTTCTTTTCTCTTCCTTTTATTTTTTAAAATAAAATAAAAAAAAAACACTTAAATTGTCTTTTTAGATTGTAAAAAAAAAGTAAATTGTATTTTTTTTTTAACCTGCAGAAAAAAAAGAAAAAAAAAAGACGACCATGAGAAATAACTACAGTTGCTCTCTTACAGTGAGTTTGCCTGGTCATGGTTTGACACTGTCTGATTTTCGGAGTCTTTAGGCGGGAAAAAATAAAAAAAAATAAAGACAGCAGTGTTGATGTGTTGTGGTTCCATGGTTTAATGGTTAGTACTCTGTACTCTGAATCCATCGATCTGAATTCAAATCTCAGTGGAACCTTTTTTTTTTTAGTTTACTTCATGTGTTTGAATCCCTTTGTTGTGTAGGAACCGCTCACCTAGTGCAGTTGATTGTTTGTTTGTTTGTTTATTTAGATCCCCATTAGCTACTGTATTGTAACAGTATACTCTTCCTGGGGTCCCCATTAGTATTTTTAACAATACTTCAATAACAGAAAATACATCAATACACATCCGTAACATACTCACAATAAGACCAAATACATAACACAACCACTAAGACACACAACAACAAACACCAACTCAAAGCCTGTCTAATACATACGATAGCTCTATATAATAATTTCATCTCTTGAGTAATTGAAAAAAAGAAATCACTTAGCAACTCATCCACTAAATCACAAATAAAAGTGGGATGGATAGCTCTAAAACAAAAAAAAATCACTTAGCAACTCATCCACTCAATCACAAATAAAAGTGGGATGGATAGCTCAAAAACAAAAAGTCATATAATATTCTACACTATTCCTTGTGTAAACAAATACAATCTTAACTTTTTGTTAAAACATGTTGTATTACTTTCTGAAATCAAAAAACTTGGTAATGAATTCCATGCCACCATTGCTCGATAATGAACTGTTCTCTGTATTAAACTCGTTCTACACGGAGGCAACAGAAAACGACCCTCTGATGACTGCCGAGTAGAATAATGATGTCTATCTGAACAAAATGATAGGTTACTATAAAGTATTTCTGGGGTTTTAGTTATGATGATATTTTTAATAAAGCACACTAATGCAACCTGCTTTTTACACTTAACCAAGCCAAATGATTATTCATTGTACTTACTCTTGTTTGATATGGGCAGTGAAGAGCAATGCGAGCTGCTTTGTTCTGAGCTACCTGCAATCTGTTCAAATGACTTTCTGTTGTGTTGGACCAAATCACTGAACAATAATCTAACTGTGATAACACTAAAGCTTGCACTAATTGTTTGGTTAGTTAGCTAGGCATGAATTTCCTACAGTGTTTTATAGTAGCCATGCCTCTGCCCATTTTTACCACCATTTGATCAATTTGGCTGTTCCAAGACATTTTACTATCAACAGTGATCCCTAATAACTTTGCATCTGTTACTTGTTCAATATCTATATCTCCTATAGTTAAGTGTAGAATTGATGCGACTTTTAATGAATATGTTGAACCAAATACCATACATTTTATCTTTTCTATATGAAGAACCAATTTATTTACCGTTACCCATTCTTCTATTAACTTTAATTCCTCATTTAAAACCCTACCAAGTTCTCCAGGTGTGAGTGTGCTGATGCATATATTGTAAAATTGTCTGCATACATCGCAATGGTGGCATAATTTAAAATTAGAAGAAATTAGAAATCATTTGTAAAAATGGAAAACAAAACAACTTCCTTGAGGCACTCCACAACTCACTGCTCTTACCTCAGAATAACTACCATTAAAATGTACAGTATATTTCCTGTTGGTGAGATAACTTTTGATCCATGCAGCAGCAGATGCTTCAAAGCCATAACAGCTCAACTTATTCAATAACAACTTATGATCAAGTATGTCAAATGCTGCACTCAAATCCAACAATACAGCACCAACGACTTTTTTCTCATCAATTTCTTTCATCCAGTCATCAGTCATCTGAGTTAATGCCGTAGTTGTAGAGTGCCCCTTTTTATATGCATACTGATACACCGTATTTAAATCATTTAAAAAAAAATACTTTTGGATTTGCTCATATACCATTCTCTCCATAATTTTACTCAAGGCGGGTAGTAGACTTATTGGTCGACTATTTTTACCTGAGAATGGTTCTTTACCATTCTTGGCTAGTGGATCAATCTTGGCTATTTTCCATTCTGACGGACAAATCCATTTTTCTAAACTTAAATGAATGATGTAAGAAATAGGCAGAGCAATCAATTCTGCTACAGGTTTCAGTAGCTTCACATCAAGGTTATCAACACCTGAAGGTTTTTCTTTACTTGCTCGTAATAATTTCTCTATTGTACCAATACTAACCTTTTCAAATTTAAACTTACATGATTTATTATTGATTATTATTCTGTCTTTTATTAATCTGCTTGAAAGCCCATCTTCTTCATGTCTGAGATCCATACCATCACGCAATAACTTAAATAGTTTAAACTTTAATAATTAGCAATATCCATTGGTTTAGTAAGAAATTTTCCATCTGCTTCCAAAAAGGATGGTGTTGGTTTAACTCTTCTTCCCATTAATTCATTGAGTGCATTCCATATTTTTCTACTGTCTAATTTAGCATCTTTAATTCTATTTTGATAGTAAATCCTTTTTTTCGTTTTGTTCAATTTTCTTACATAATTCCTTAATTTACAATATATACTCCACTGTAATGCATCACCCGATTTGGTTGCTTCTGCCTTGGCTCGGTTTCTTTGCACCATGTATGCTTTGAGTTCTTGGTCCAGCCATGGAGCCATAACATTTCTCACAGTTTGCTTTCTTACAGGGGCATGTTTGTCAATAATTGGCATTAACAAGTTAGTAAAAACATCCAAAGCCAAATCAGGATCTTCCTCCTGTAGAACTGTTGACCAGTCAATATTTCTTACTTCATCATAGTAATTACTTTCGTTAAAGTATTTAAACATCCTCTTTAATATTATTTTCTGACCAGATTTTGGAACTTTAATCCTCCTTCCAATTGCAATTAGATTATGATCACTGCAGCCTACTGGAATTGATACTGCTTTTGAGCACAACTCAGTGACATTTGTAAAAATGAGATCAATGCAAGTCGATCATTTTGAACCATCAGCTCTGCAACATATTCTTGTTGGCTTTGTAATAACTTGTGACAAATTACATGTATCTGCAAGAGAAAGCAACTTATTTCTGAGTGCACAACACCTTGAATTCCAATCAATATTTAAGTCACCCAGGAAGTAAATCTCATTATTTATATCACATACCCTATCTAACATTTCACATATTTGATCCAGATACATTATTGTTGCATTTGGTGGTCTATAACAACACCCAATAAATACTGGCTTTAGATAAGGCAGTTGAACTTGTAACCAGATTACTTCAACTCCTGTACTTCTTAGATCCTCCCTAACTCTTACTGGTATTTGGCTCTGAACATAAATTGCTACTCCACCTCCATTTGCATTCCTATCTTGTCTGTAAATATTATACCCATCTATGTTCAATAAAGAACCGTTGAATCTAAATGTGTTTCTGAGATTGCCAATATATGTAAATTCTGAAATGTCCTGTATTTTATTTCTTAAACTGCAGATCTTCAAATGAGCTATTCTTAATCCCTTTTTCGGTAATGTGGAATTACTTTGCATCATACATTTTCGTTAATCCTTTCTTTAATCAACATAAAATATGTATTTCGTCACTTTCAGAGCTATCACATGAACAACAGAAAAAAACAACTAAACACATACAAACACATATACATACAATACATACAATGTTGCAGGCAGCCTGTATATTGACGTGAGAACACGCACGCGTGGTTCAGTAAAACATTCACAGATGAATGTGTTGATATAGCCTAGTTTGTGAAGCAACTTTCAAATTCACCTTGTTAAAAACTGTCATGGAATAATTATTTATTGTGTGAAATGTAGTGTCTTTGAAGCTTGTATGAATGTAGGCTATGATGGGACGTGGGGGGATCGTATGCATAGGCCTACAGTCTTTGTGTGGAATTGAATGATTAGAGACATAAATAAAGCAGACAGAAAGACATATTCCTGGTATCATGGTTTTCGCTGGTACAAGCTAACCATTGGAAGCCTTTGATATTTCATCATGCTGCCATGAAAAAGAGCTTATAAATAGCAATGCACTCCTATTGATTTGAATGGGAATATCCCTTCTATCCATCAATGAGCCGATTCACATATGATCCAGTGACTTTTCTGATAGCTGGGTTTCTTCATATATTGCTTACAGTAATTCTTCTTTACAGGAAGTCACACTTGGGTAGTGGCCATTACAAGGAATATATGTTGTGAATAGTGAATCACTAAATGTATTTTATTTATATACAGATCTCTTTAACTAGGAATTAACATTATTTTGTATGTTCTTATTCTTTTTTTGTTCACAAGCCTTAACAGAACCACATTGTCTGTCAATGTTCAAGCTGCTTTTTTCACAGTCCAGATAGAAACGGTTTGACCAACCTTCTCTAAAGGAGTAAGCGTTGATGTCTGCTTCATGACTTCCCACTTCAGCTGGGTGCATAGTTTTGCCATTTTACAACTAAATTCCCTTCTTCCTTCCAGCTGAATTTTCCTCAGTTTGTCCATCAATCCTGAGCTCAGATCCCTCACTGCCTCCATAAAGCTGTGAGAGAGAAAACAGATTCCTCCCCGTCGGGGAATCGAACCCCGGTCTCCCGCGTGACAGGCGGGGATACTCACCACTATACTAACGAGGAGAGGTGCATTACAGGGAGACGAGGTCATGTGTTATTATCATAGTAACCAAGGTCAATCCAATTTTGACTCTGATTCTATGGAGTTCTGAAACACTGCAGATGCATACATTTTTGTTCACAACAGAGGAGTTTATGGCGCTGTTTCCACTTTTACTTTTTGATACTTTTTTAACTGTACATATTTCACAATGTAGGAGGAGGAGCCTGTGGCTGAAGCTGCTCCTCATCAGCCTCAGCTCATCTTAGAGAGGGTGAGAGGGGTTCTCCAGGAAGGCGTCAATCTTTCCCCTCATCCTCCCCTCTGCCACAGCCTCCAGACTGTCCAGTTTGAGTCCCACGACAGAGCTAGCCTTCTTCACCAGCTTGTTCAGTTTGTGGGCTTCTGCTGCCTTGATGCCGCCTCCCCAGCACACCACCGCAAAGAAGAGTGCACTGGCTACTACAGACTGGTACAACATCTGCAGCAGCCTGCTGCACACATTGAAGGACCTGAGCATCCTCTGGAAGTACAGCCTGCTCTGTCCTTTCCTGTAGAGGGCCTCAGCGTTGTCCGACCAGTCCAGTTTGTTGTTGAGCTGCACTCCTAGGAACCATCTCTACCTCCTCCCCTTGGATGGTGACAGGGGTTGGGGGATTCCTGCTCCTATGAAAGTCCACCACCAGCTCCTTGGTCTTCCTGATGATGGAGGAGTCATCAGAGAACTTCTGCAGATGGCACGTTCTGGAGTTGAAGCGGTAGTCCGAGGTGTAGAGGGTGAATCAGAATGGTGACCGTACGGTTCCTTCAAAGCTTCTATGTGATGACACAAGGATGTTTATGCCCAGTTTCAAACCGGAGACCTTTCACCTGTTAGATGAACATGATAGCCAATCCATAGTATTCCTATGGTGTCACATGCATTTCCTATGGTGCTTTACAATATACACAGCTCATTGGCTGTGGCTGACATTTGATTTTAATCACCTGTTAATTTATCACAATCATACGTTATTTTCCTACCAAGATGGCCAAGTCTTGATATAACAGAATACTATGAATACATTGCAGAAACTGATACAGCAGGTTGTCAATGTGTCTGGCCATTTATATACTGTACATGTGAGAACTGGTGTGTGTGTGTGTGTGTGTGTGTGTGTGTGTGTGTGTGTGTGTGTGTGTGTGTGTGTGTGTGTGTTCAAACCTGTTTACATGTACATCATAGAGGTTATAAGTAGGAGTGGTAATTTTGTATCATTTTGTATGACATATATTAGCATCTCGACCATTTGGTGTGTAGTCCAAAATTCCTATGGGAGAGACTGAAGAGGTATAAAAGTTAGTTTTCTACACAGTAAAAAAGATAAATGCGAAATGATGTTTCAGCCTAAAATCAGAGAATATTACAAACTTAAACAACATATCTTTTCAGTTTCATTAATCATGACTGCAGCCAGAAAGTTAACGCCTCAGGAACAATCTCTCACAGGAAGTGAAGGTGATCCGCCCTAAGTCACCGCCAGCATCAGTGTGTTTACAAACACCAAAAGATCACCCAATTAAAACAAAACAAGCACCACAGTACTTTTACTTTTATTCCCTCGTCAGACATCTCTGCTTACTGGACAACTAGTGTTGTTTGGAATGTAAAGCATATGAAACCATTTTAGGAGAAGAAATGTGAACAAATCCTGCTGCGAGCTGAATACTGTGACGGTGTATTGGAGAGGTTTGAAGCTTCCCTGAATAAAACTAGTCTTTTCATCGCTGAAAGACTTAATCCCAAGAGGAAACACAGGTCTAATAATAAATAGCCTAGTTAACTCATATTTATTTTTTTCCACATGTGGCCCTAATCCTCTTCTGTATACACAATAATTGGTTTGTCTTGAGAAGTTTTATTTTGAAAATCCCAGTCACTGCAGAGCGGAAGTGCTATAGTTGCTATCTGAAAATGACACCAGCAGTTAGGACCGCCTGTTCTCTTTCGGTATTGGGCGATGATTTTGATGCTCCAACTGACCAATGAACAAGCAGCTCGATAGATATATAAACCGGGTTCCCTACGACTACAACACATTTTCTGATTTTTCAGTGTTGAGAAATGTCTGGAAGAGGTAAAACAGGCGGTAAGGCTCGTGCCAAGGCAAAGACCCGCTCATCTCGTGCCGGTCTTCAGTTCCCCGTCGGCCGTGTTCACAGGCTGCTGCGCAAAGGCAATTATGCCGAGCGTGTCGGTGCCGGAGCTCCGGTCTATCTGGCGGCGGTGCTCGAGTACCTGACCGCTGAGATCCTGGAGTTGGCCGGGAACGCCGCTCGCGACAACAAGAAGACCCGTATCATCCCCCGTCACCTGCAGCTGGCCGTCCGCAACGACGAGGAGCTCAACAAGCTCCTGGGCGGAGTGACCATCGCTCAGGGCGGCGTGCTGCCCAACATCCAGGCGGTGCTGCTGCCCAAGAAGACCGAGAAGCCCGCCAAGAAGTAAACTCGACCAGTTTGTTTTCGGATCAAACCAAAGGCTCTTTTAAGAGCCACCCACTGACTTCAAAAGAGTTATCCTTAGTAGTTCGTTGTGTGCTGTACATATAAATTAAATAATTTTTATGCAAACTATATATGACCGTGAACCAAATTAGGCTACATTAATATAAATCTGCCTAATTTCATACTGCATTGTCTAACAGTCGGGACCCCCAATACATAACAAGCCGAAGATGGAATAAGATGTCATAAAACATAACTATAGTGTTGCCTCACATAATACATGAAATGTACACAAAAAATGTGAAAGGGCATGGTGAGTAGGAGCTAGAGCCCCAATGTGTTGCTTTGTTTTCTGACCGCCACGTTGACGTCATACATTATTCAAATTTAAAATATCCCGCCTTTTTTTAAACGCATTGTATACACAATTAGCATATACAAGTAATTAATAAAAAACGAAATAATAAACCAATATTAAAGAAAATCAAATATAATATTGTGGGATTATTTAAACAGACAATACCAGATTATTTCAGCATGCTGGAGATGTCACGATTCTTGTGTTTGAGATGTATGTTTGGAATCTATAAATGCTGTTCATTTTTTTTTTTTTTCCAAAAGGACATTTACACAGCATACTCAAACCCATATAGGCCTAATTACATTTTCAATGTAACAGTTAGTATTTTGATTTGACTGTAATGATCAGTTTGTCCTAGAGTTTCAGGAAGTTAGATTGTCCTCCATGTGGCTGTAAAGTTAAAGACGTCATTTTTTCTCAACAACATTTCACATTTAATAATTTTCACTTCAAAACAAAAAAAATGTTCCTTTATTTTGTCACTTTTGTTTCTTTTCACTGTGATTAACGCAGGACTGGAACTTAAAGGAGGACACTGTCCAACTCCAGTTGGACATCCTAGGTCCTCCAGGTCGACCTTCGTGTTGTTGTAATGCATGCTGCCCGAAATTCACTAAATTAATCAACAGTTTGACACCAAGCGCCACGCCACCATAGAAACAGAGCACAGTGAAATAAAGTGTGAGTCCAGGAGACACTGACATATTTTTTTTTTGTTTTTAATCATGTTGAAATGACTGTGTTGTTGAATGTTATGATTCAGAAATATTTAGACATGATTAAAAAACATGAAGTCATAGAATTGGTAAAATAATGTAGGTCAGAAAGAATATCGTGTGCATTTTCTTGCTTTTATTTTGAAGGCAAAGTCGCCTAACCGGAAACGCAATTGCTGAAAACTTCTGCTAACTTGCCACAGCAAGGAAAACGTGGGGCAGGACCTTAGAGTTTGGCGCCGCCCAGCAAAGCGCGCTCTTTCCTTCCTCATTTACGTCCGCAAAGAAGGTTTAAGTATTGAAGTTGTCTTCGATTCTCCATCAGTTTCTTTTTGCTTTGAAAGAAAACGCATCGAAAATGAGTGGCCGTGGAAAAGGAGGAAAGGGACTCGGTAAAGGAGGCGCCAAGCGTCACCGGAAAGTTCTCCGTGATAACATCCAGGGAATCACCAAACCCGCCATCCGCCGTCTGGCTCGCCGCGGCGGTGTCAAGCGTATCTCCGGTCTGATCTACGAGGAGACCCGCGGGGTGCTCAAGGTCTTCCTGGAGAACGTCATCCGTGATGCCGTCACCTACACCGAGCACGCCAAGAGAAAGACCGTCACCGCCATGGATGTGGTGTATGCTCTGAAGAGGCAGGGCCGCACTCTGTACGGCTTCGGCGGTTAACTTCATTTACCATCTGATACTCCAACACAAAGGCTCTTTTAAGAGCCGCCCACTTTATCGATATAAAGAGTTGTGTTCTTGTTTGCGTTTAATTATGTATTTCATCCAAAAGCTGCTTTTTCTGTTACAACATTTGTAATTGTATTGCTATCACAAACAACATAATTTAATGTTATCTACTCCTTATTTATTTTAAATGTAAGACACAAAAGGTGAACATTTGACAAAGTAACAGACATTAAGATAACATAACTGGCGAGTGAGGTACAATAAAAGGGGGTGGAGTGAGCAACAAACAAGAAAGCAGACAGAAAATAAGCAACAAACAAATAATGATATAATAGAAGTCGGCTTGTACTCTGGGAGTCGGCGGGAGGGGGTCACCCTAGATGCCGTGGCTGAAGCAGGAAGGAAATCCTACTACTAAACATTTTTAATCATTTCTCCAGAGACATGGAGACATTTTGAGGGGAATTGGCTCAATCCCAGAACAAGGGCTTCCTAACTGCATACAATACTGTAACAGCCAATATGAACATTGTATATTTTACCAAAATATGTATAGCGTTTTAACATAACCTCATACTGGAAAGATAGGCAGCTCAAGTAGTTTAAATAATTATCTAGATAATCAGGCTAGCTGTGTGATTTCGTTTTGGTAAATATCTGCTAATTAGCTTTTAACTGTATCAAACACATAACATGTAAATGAACCAAGACAGCTAACGTTAACTAGGTAAGTGGGTATCTTACTATCTAGCTTTATCCAACAAGCCATCTAGTGACATTGAGCTTGCTAGCTACATCATTAAATATTTGGCGTTCACACGTTAATGTGCAGATCTAGTTGTGTTTGCCAGTAAACAATTGCCTAAGCTTGCATGATTCAGTGGTCAATTCTCCACAGTTACAGAAGAAAGTCTTTGTGTTGAGTTGAATGATAAGAGATATAGAATTAAAGCACATAGATAGGCATATTCCTGGGATATCATGGTAATCTCTGACACAAGCAACTCTTTTTAAGTCTTTGATAAAGGGCAATACAAATCAACTTCACTGGACTTTGATCTTTCATCCTGCTGAAAAAATGGCCAGTTTGAACTGGGATGTTTGACAACATGATACCTTCATATTGGCAACACAAACATCTTCTGAATTTCAGACACCAGTGCTGCGCTTAAAACGTTTTTACGTCGCAGACTTTATTACTGGCCAAATATCCACACTCTCAAATGAATTTGAATGAGTATACCAGCTCTATCTGCTGTAATTCTATAGGAGAGTTCTTTCTGTAGCCGCTCTATGGTCACGCGCTGAATCTCAACCAATCGTATACGAGGAACAGCACAGCACTATTTGCATCAACTCTCTATAAAAGAACGGTACCGCTTCTAATCAAGTCATTCTTTGGTGTGAAGTGCCGATATTTCGTCATGCCTGACCCCGCCAAGTCAGCGCCCAAGAAGGGCTCCAAGAAAGCCGTGACCAAGGCCGCCGGCAAGGGCGGCAAGAAGCGCAGAAAGACCAGGAAGGAGAGCTACGCCATCTACGTGTACAAGGTGCTCAAGCAGGTCCATCCCGACACCGGCATCTCGTCCAAAGCCATGGGCATCATGAACTCGTTCGTCAACGACATCTTCGAGCGCATCGCCGGTGAGGCGTCTCGCCTGGCTCACTACAACAAGCGCTCCACCATCACTTCCAGGGAGATTCAGACCGCCGTCCGCCTGCTGCTGCCCGGTGAGCTGGCCAAGCACGCCGTGTCCGAGGGCACTAAGGCGGTCACCAAGTACACCAGCTCCAAGTAAACCGCTTGGAACTACATCCACCCAAAGGTCCTTTTAAGGGCCACACACTACTTCAACAAAGAGCCTATTCATTTACCTACTTAGTATAAATTAACTTATAATGAATGCATGCTTTTAAATTGTAACTTTGGACTACAGTTTCAGTTCAGTACAACACAAGGCGCATTGACTGCCATGTAAAGCCTACACCGTTTCTTTGTTCCAACTTGAACGACATGCCCAAGGGCCGAGGGACACCAGCTCCCAAGTAAACCGCTGAACTACATCCACCAATAGGTCCTTTTAAGGGCCACATACTACATCAACTAAGACCTCATTAATTCCCCTAATTACTATAGAGAAGTCTACATTTTAAAAAGAAGACTTTGCTATTGGATTTAATGTAGCCTAACATTAACTGCACACCAAAGCAATTCACGCTGCTTTGACACATTTTGCTGCTGGAAACCCTTATCCCTCAGTTACAATGAATCACAAAGTCTACAATAACTAAATTTGTAGATTGGAAGCTCCATAGATCTCATGATGCATCTGTCTTCTCCGCTACTCAGTATGTGAAGGGACCTTTCCTTACGCAATTCATACTAGACACATCTGATATAACAGTAATATCTGTCAATGTCTGTTATCGGTCCTGAGCTCAGATCCCTCACTGCCTCCTTAAAGCTGTGACAGAGAAAAAAAGACAGAACCACTCATTGTAGTAACGAGGAGAGGTTTTAGAGAAGTGCTATTTTGTTCTAGATGCAAAATAAAGTTGGGAAGTGTTTTGTAGAGATCAGACAGGAGAGATTTCTGTGTCTGCTATGATTTTATTCAGAGAGTTGGCTATTTCACTGCCTGTCCAGCTCATTCAAAGATGAAATAAGGATGTTTCCGCCCGGTTTCGAACCGGGGACCTTTCGCGTGTGAGGCGAACGTGATAACCACTACACTACGGAAACTGTTGTGTCAGTTACTCTGCAGCCACATGGCTCTCTGTGTCCAGACACATGAGACAATGAGACTGAAAACCACAAGTTGTTCCTGTGTATGTGTGGAGCTACAAGGCTCTTTCTTTCTTTCTTTCTTTCTTTCTTTCTTTCTTTCTTTCTTTCTTTCTTTCTTTCTTTCCTTCTTTCTTTGTTTTTTTGTTTTTTTTCTTTCTTTCTTTCCGTCTTTCTTTCTATTTTAACAATTAAAACTGAAAAGTAAACTAATTAACCAAAATGCCATGAAATTACATAATGCTCTATTGTCATATGTAACTGCTCATACTAAAAATGTAATTACACAATTACCAGTAGGCCTACTCTTTTGGTTTCTGTACATGTCTCTATACTGTATCTTAAACCTTCAAATTATAACTGACATAAGCCTATGTTTATATAGCCTACTGCAGTATATTGTCAGTTTGATTGATATATTACTTTACCCTATAGTGAATACTACTTTAATACGGGGTAATCAGTCCATGTGGTAGTTTTCCTTTTTTTGATAGAGACAGTAAGTTGGCTGAAATATTTATTATTTACTATTTATTATTTTAAGTTTAACAACGCCCTTTCAGAATCTAGATAAGTCAGCCCAGGTGCCCCACAAGGCTGCGCCAGCTCACTAGTCCTCTTCACATCATACACAAATGAGTGCACAAGCAGCCAGCCTGGGAACTACATAAAAAAATTCTCTGGATGATACCGCCATCCCCATCTTACTGCACAAAGATAAAAAAAAAATAAAATACATCAGCCTACCACTCCGAAATGTCGTGTGATGTTAACTATATTATTTTAAATGCAAAGAAGACTGAGGTGACTGTATTTGACCCTAGGGCAGTGAGGGATCATGGGCCGATGGTCGTACATGACGAACCACTCAGGTAGAAATACATTGGTGTTCATATTGACAACGCATTCAGCTGGAAGACCCATGTTGAAAGTCTGTGTTCTCGACTTTGTGCCTACCTCAGTTAAGTTTCTGAATAGTAGGCTAGCGAAGTATGAGGCTATGGGGCTATGTGCAATCATTTCTCAGTAATAAGCTATGGGGGTTGTGTGTTCAGTGCAATAGTTGCAAAGGTGCATGATGCAACGGGGTTGTGCAATGGGTTGCTTTCAATTATTTTATTGGTATTGTACGTAACTTTATTTATTTATTTTTTGTATGATAATGTATGTAGGCTATGTATGATGTGAAGCATGCTGTGTATGGAACTGATGTTTTTATTGAGTGACACAGCAACACAGATTAAACAATCATGATATTTGTGCCCATTGGAGAAAATACGTTTGGCCTACTTTCATGTAAAATCAGAGAGTATTACAAACTTTAACAAAACACATTTTCAGTTTCATTAATCATGACTGCAGCATTCACCTGAGTCAGAAAGTTAACGCCTCAGGAACAATCTCAAGGTAACCCGCCCTAAATCACCGCCAGCATCAGTGTGTTTACCGACACCAAAACATCTGAGGATTAAAACAAAACAAATCACAGCACTACAGTACTTTTACTTGTATTCCCTCGTCAGACATCTCTGCTTACTGGACAACTAGTGTTGTTTGGAATGTAAAGCATATTAAACCATTTTACGAGTCGAAATGTGAAGAAATCCCACTGCGAGCTGAATACTGTGACGGTGTATCAGAGAGGTTTGAAGCTTCCCTGAATAAAATGAAAGTCTCCTCATCGCTAAAAACGACTTCATCCCGAGAGGAAACAAGTTTTCTAGCAGGTCCAATAACAGTTACACTTGAAACCATCTCCGATCTGCGTATTTTATCTGTAAAAGGTGGAAGAGAAAACACAAGTGTCGCCACATTTGAGCTGCACAGGGAGCGGCTGTGTGTGTTGGGTCTACACGGTCCTCATGCTGTGTATAAGTCCCGCCTCTTGCTCTGTATCGACAAACCGTCCAGTCAGACTCTGTAGAGCTGTGTGAAGCAGAACAGACTAGAAGAGAAGAATGGCAGAAGTCGCTCCAGAACCCGCCGCCGCCTCCCCGGCTAAAACGGCTAAACTTGCGAAGAAGAAGGCTGTGAAGCCGAAGAAGAGCGGCCCCAGCGTCGGTGAGCTGATCACTAAAGCTGTGTCCGCCTCCAAGGAGCGGAGCGGCGTGTCTCTGGCCGCCATCAAGAAGAGCCTGGCTGCCGGAGGCTACGACGTGGACAAGAACAAGGCCCGCGTCAAGATCGCCATCAAGAATCTGGTGCAAAAAGGCGCTCTGGTCCAGACCAAGGGGACCGGGGCCTCCGGCTCCTTCAAGATCGCCAAGACGGCTGAAAAGGTCAAGAAGCCGGCTGTCAAGAAACCCGCTCCGAAAGCCAAGAAGCCCGCTGCCAAGAAACCCGTCAAGAGCCCCAAGAAGAAGGCTGCAGCTAAGAAGACAGTAGCCGCTAAGAAATCCCCGGCGAAAGCAAAGAAGCCCGCAGCAAAGAAACCAGCGGCTAAAAAGGCCGCTAAGAGCCCGAAGAAGGCGGTGAAGAAGCCCGCTGCTGCCAAGAAACCTGTCGCCAAGAAGGCTGCAAAGCCTAAAGCAGCAAAGCCCAAAAAGGCACCCAAGAAGAAGTAAGCTTCCCGGCTTCCACTGTTTGCCATACAAAAAGGCTCTTTTAAGAGCCACCCACTACTTTGAAAGAGCATTTTCTTGTTTACATTTTCTAAATTACACATCTTATTATAAATTATCACAGGTTGTTGATGTGGCCGATTACCCCACCCCCTTCTGTCTCTCACTACACACACACACACACACCAGATGGGCACTGATCATTTACCTTTTTAATCACACAATGACTACAATGTTGCCTTATTTTCTTTTCCTTACTTTTTTTTCATAACAGCACACATTTGTGTAGATAAGTGCTGCTGTTTGAGTACGTGAGGTATTTGTATAAACTGTAAATATGTAAATAATTAATGTATTACACAGTATGCCAGTCAAGAGTGAAGTACTTAAACAGCTCCAATCTTCTGGACTCAACGGCAGGTTTGATTCAACAGTCTTGCATTACATTTGCAATAAAACATGATGCATTAGGCGGCTGTTGCTTTCCCATCCTGTACCTTTTCTGTTTCCTCAACCCTTTCTCTTTAGATTATAGACAGAGCACCAACTACATAAACACAAGTGTTGCATCTATTTTAATAGGCTAAGTCCATGCATGTAAGAAATGCAATTTCCATTCTTCACACTCCACTCAGTGTGTTGAATCCTAACATTGTTTCATTCTAATTTTATTGTTTAAATGTATTTTTTATTTATTTTTGATCTTATCTTATATTGCCGCGTCTTTTTACCATGATGTCGGTTTGCTGGTTATCTTTTCCACATATGAGGTTTAAAAAAAAAAAAAAAAAAAGGGATTGAAAATACTTTAATAGTAAAAAATTGGATTGGAGCTGCTGTGGAGGAGTGGTCTAGTTTGAATTTTGGGCGGACTTTCCAAAGCGCCAATAGTCGATCTGCTGAAGCGCGCGCTTCCCTCGGGCAGACCAATCAGCGTATGGCAGCTCTCCGGCGTTGGATATATAAAGTCGACATTTGCTCTTCCACCGCATACTTGCTGATTTTTCTACCATGGCCAGAACCAAGCAGACCGCCCGTAAATCCACCGGAGGAAAAGCTCCCAGGAAGCAGCTCGCCACCAAGGCTGCCAGGAAAAGCGCCCCGGCCACCGGCGGCGTGAAGAAGCCCCACCGTTACAGGCCCGGTACCGTGGCTCTGAGAGAGATCCGTCGCTACCAGAAATCCACCGAGCTGCTGATCCGCAAGCTGCCCTTCCAGCGCCTGGTCCGAGAAATCGCTCAGGATTTCAAGACCGACCTGCGCTTCCAGAGCTCCGCTGTCATGGCTCTGCAGGAGGCCAGCGAGGCTTACCTGGTCGGCCTGTTTGAGGACACCAACCTGTGCGCCATCCACGCCAAGAGGGTCACCATCATGCCCAAGGACATCCAGCTGGCCCGTCGCATCCGCGGAGAGCGAGCTTGAACCGACCTGCCATCAGTCACACAACGGCTCTTTTAAGAGCCACCTCCATATTCACTGTAAGAGTTGATTCCGCTTTGAAAGTTAATATAACTACAAGCTTTTATAAAAAATGAAAGCTGTTTTTTTTTCCCTTAATTACGGGTCATTCATAAGGCCTCCATTAATTGCACATCTGTTTTTTTTTTTCTGTTACACTTTGCACACAAAAACAATTCTATCTCTCCCATACACCAAAATCACACAATTTGCAGTGTTTACCATTTACATGCATAACATATCTTACACATTCAATAGCTTTACATTTCACAGATACAAATACTGCTCTCACTCAATTTGTCTCTAATCTACAAATTCAGTGTGTGTGGAGAGAAGTGTGTGTGTTAAGACTGCTGTTTTCAGTTTTCTCTGTCGATGATTGATATAAAGGAAGAAAAAAAAGTCAGTGAAGCAGACATGGCTCATTTGGCTGCCTGGGCCTGATGTTTCTGCCCCATAGCCAAAAGCCAAAATGCTGTTGTTTAGTTGCATTTTCAAACTATTTTACACAGAATTGTCAAGGAGTACAGGTTGTATTCTGCTGTAAAGCATTGCTCAACTGCTGAAAAAAATCTGTCATGAGTTATATCTTGCGTTTCTGAATTAGAATAGACATAGGAAATGTGTAGGCCTCTGTGTATTGTGTAATGTGTAATGCAATGATGTAGAGGTAACTCTAAAAAGAGCTGATATTTGGATGGTAAAAATAGCTTTACTATAGTGCAGATCAAGACATGTCATGTTATTTTGAGTGTTTTGGCTAGTATTTTGGCTTACTGTGTGTATATGTGAATCAGTGTGTGTGTGTGTGTGTGTCAAGACAGTTCATATGCAGGTGCATATCTGTCTATCTTTCTCTTAGTGTTTGTCTTGTCATCACTTCGAGGGTTTTCATTAGTCTTCGCATACATTTTTTTTTTTCGTTTAATGTGGATGGCAAAAAAAACGACATAAAATTTGCTTTGTCATCAGACATGGTCTCTCTACAGTCACAGGCTCTTCTGCTGGTCTGGGATCAGATCCTGCCAGTCTTTGAATAAAGGGCCTTTTTTCACCTTCTATTGTTGTGTTTATTTCTGTAATAATATATAGGATGAGATATACTGCCCAAATTTCCCCACTGTCCCTGTGGAGAAATTTGTCTTGCACTCTGTGTTGCTGTGTCACTCAATAAAAACATCAGTTCCATACACAGCATGCTTCACATCATACATAGCCTACATACATTATCATACAAAAAATAAATAAATAAAGTTACGTACAATACCAATAAAATAATTGAAAGCAACCCATTGCACAACCCCGTTGCATCATGCACCTTTGCAACTATTGCACTGAACACACAACCCCCATAGCTTATTACTGAGAAATGATTGCACATAGCCCCATAGCCTCATACTTCGCTAGCCTACTATTCAGAAACTTAACTGAGGTAGGCACAAAGTCGAGAACACAGACTTTCAACATGGGTCTTCCAGCTGAATGCGTTGTCAATATGAACACCAATGTATTTCTACCTGAGTGGTTCGTCATGTACGACCATCGGCCCATGATCCCTCACTGCCCTAGGGTCAAATACAGTCACCTCAGTCTTCTTTGCATTTAAAATAATATAGTTAACATCACACGACATTTCGGAGTGGTAGGCTGATGTATTTTATTTTTTTTTTATCTTTGTGCAGTAAGATGGGGATGGCGGTATCATCCAGAGAATTTTTTTATGTAGTTCCCAGGCTGGCTGCTTGTGCACTCATTTGTGTATGATGTGAAGAGGACTAGTGAGCTGGCGCAGCCTTGTGGGGCACCTGGGCTGACTTATCTAGATTCTGAAAGGGCGTTGTTAAACTTAAAATAATAAATAGTAAATAATAAATATTTCAGCCAACTTACTGTCTCTATCAAAAAAAGGAAAACTACCACATGGACTGATTACCCCGTATTAAAGTAGTATTCACTATAGGGTAAAGTAATATATCAATCAAACTGACAATATACTGCAGTAGGCTATATAAACATAGGCTTATGTCAGTTATAATTTGAAGGTTTAAGATACAGTATAGAGACATGTACAGAAACCAAAAGAGTAGGCCTACTGGTAATTGTGTAATTACATTTTTAGTATGAGCAGTTACATATGACAATAGAGCATTATGTAATTTCATGGCATTTTGGTTAATTAGTTTACTTTTCAGTTTTAATTGTTAAAATAGAAAGAAAGACGGAAAGAAAGAAAGAAAAAAAACAAAAAAACAAAGAAAGAAGGAAAGAAAGAAAGAAAGAAAGAAAGAAAGAAAGAAAGAAAGAAAGAAAGAAAGAAAGAAAGAAAGAAAGAGCCTTGTAGCTCCACACATACACAGGAACAACTTGTGGTTTTCAGTCTCATTGTCTCATGTGTCTGGACACAGAGAGCCATGTGGCTGCAGAGTAACTGACACAACAGTTTCCGTAGTGTAGTGGTTATCACGTTCGCCTCACACGCGAAAGGTCCCCGGTTCGAAACCGGGCGGAAACATCCTTATTTCATCTTTGAATGAGCTGGACAGGCAGTGAAATAGCCAACTCTCTGAATAAAATCATAGCAGACACAGAAATCTCTCCTGTCTGATCTCTACAAAACACTTCCCAACTTTATTTTGCATCTAGAACAAAATAGCACTTCTCTAAAACCTCTCCTCGTTACTACAATGAGTGGTTCTGTCTTTTTTTCTCTGTCACAGCTTTAAGGAGGCAGTGAGGGATCTGAGCTCAGGACCGATAACAGACATTGACAGATATTACTGTTATATCAGATGTGTCTAGTATGAATTGCGTAAGGAAAGGTCCCTTCACATACTGAGTAGTGGAGAAGACAGATGCATCATGAGATCTATGGAGCTTCCAATCTACAAATTTAGTTATTGTAGACTTTGTGATTCATTGTAACTGAGGGATAAGGGTTTCCAGCAGCAAAATGTGTCAAAGCAGCGTGAATTGCTTTGGTGTGCAGTTAATGTTAGGCTACATTAAATCCAATAGCAAAGTCTTCTTTTTAAAATGTAGACTTCTCTATAGTAATTAGGGGAATTAATGAGGTCTTAGTTGATGTAGTATGTGGCCCTTAAAAGGACCTATTGGTGGATGTAGTTCAGCGGTTTACTTGGGAGCTGGTGTCCCTCGGCCCTTGGGCATGTCGTTCAAGTTGGAACAAAGAAACGGTGTAGGCTTTACATGGCAGTCAATGCGCCTTGTGTTGTACTGAACTGAAACTGTAGTCCAAAGTTACAATTTAAAAGCATGCATTCATTATAAGTTAATTTATACTAAGTAGGTAAATGAATAGGCTCTTTGTTGAAGTAGTGTGTGGCCCTTAAAAGGACCTTTGGGTGGATGTAGTTCCAAGCGGTTTACTTGGAGCTGGTGTACTTGGTGACCGCCTTAGTGCCCTCGGACACGGCGTGCTTGGCCAGCTCACCGGGCAGCAGCAGGCGGACGGCGGTCTGAATCTCCCTGGAAGTGATGGTGGAGCGCTTGTTGTAGTGAGCCAGGCGAGACGCCTCACCGGCGATGCGCTCGAAGATGTCGTTGACGAACGAGTTCATGATGCCCATGGCTTTGGACGAGATGCCGGTGTCGGGATGGACCTGCTTGAGCACCTTGTACACGTAGATGGCGTAGCTCTCCTTCCTGGTCTTTCTGCGCTTCTTGCCGCCCTTGCCGGCGGCCTTGGTCACGGCTTTCTTGGAGCCCTTCTTGGGCGCTGACTTGGCGGGGTCAGGCATGACGAAATATCGGCACTTCACACCAAAGAATGACTTGATTAGAAGCGGTACCGTTCTTTTATAGAGAGTTGATGCAAATAGTGCTGTGCTGTTCCTCGTATACGATTGGTTGAGATTCAGCGCGTGACCATAGAGCGGCTACAGAAAGAACTCTCCTATAGAATTACAGCAGATAGAGCTGGTATACTCATTCAAATTCATTTGAGAGTGTGGATATTTGGCCAGTAATAAAGTCTGCGACGTAAAAACGTTTTAAGCGCAGCACTGGTGTCTGAAATTCAGAAGATGTTTGTGTTGCCAATATGAAGGTATCATGTTGTCAAACATCCCAGTTCAAACTGGCCATTTTTTCAGCAGGATGAAAGATCAAAGTCCAGTGAAGTTGATTTGTATTGCCCTTTATCAAAGACTTAAAAAGAGTTGCTTGTGTCAGAGATTACCATGATATCCCAGGAATATGCCTATCTATGTGCTTTAATTCTATATCTCTTATCATTCAACTCAACACAAAGACTTTCTTCTGTAACTGTGGAGAATTGACCACTGAATCATGCAAGCTTAGGCAATTGTTTACTGGCAAACACAACTAGATCTGCACATTAACGTGTGAACGCCAAATATTTAATGATGTAGCTAGCAAGCTCAATGTCACTAGATGGCTTGTTGGATAAAGCTAGATAGTAAGATACCCACTTACCTAGTTAACGTTAGCTGTCTTGGTTCATTTACATGTTATGTGTTTGATACAGTTAAAAGCTAATTAGCAGATATTTACCAAAACGAAATCACACAGCTAGCCTGATTATCTAGATAATTATTTAAACTACTTGAGCTGCCTATCTTTCCAGTATGAGGTTATGTTAAAACGCTATACATATTTTGGTAAAATATACAATGTTCATATTGGCTGTTACAGTATTGTATGCAGTTAGGAAGCCCTTGTTCTGGGATTGAGCCAATTCCCCTCAAAATGTCTCCATGTCTCTGGAGAAATGATTAAAAATGTTTAGTAGTAGGATTTCCTTCCTGCTTCAGCCACGGCATCTAGGGTGACCCCCTCCCGCCGACTCCCAGAGTACAAGCCGACTTCTATTATATCATTATTTGTTTGTTGCTTATTTTCTGTCTGCTTTCTTGTTTGTTGCTCACTCCACCCCCTTTTATTGTACCTCACTCGCCAGTTATGTTATCTTAATGTCTGTTACTTTGTCAAATGTTCACCTTTTGTGTCTTACATTTAAAATAAATAAGGAGTAGATAACATTAAATTATGTTGTTTGTGATAGCAATACAATTACAAATGTTGTAACAGAAAAAGCAGCTTTTGGATGAAATACATAATTAAACGCAAACAAGAACACAACTCTTTATATCGATAAAGTGGGCGGCTCTTAAAAGAGCCTTTGTGTTGGAGTATCAGATGGTAAATGAAGTTAACCGCCGAAGCCGTACAGAGTGCGGCCCTGCCTCTTCAGAGCATACACCACATCCATGGCGGTGACGGTCTTTCTCTTGGCGTGCTCGGTGTAGGTGACGGCATCACGGATGACGTTCTCCAGGAAGACCTTGAGCACCCCGCGGGTCTCCTCGTAGATCAGACCGGAGATACGCTTGACACCGCCGCGGCGAGCCAGACGGCGGATGGCGGGTTTGGTGATTCCCTGGATGTTATCACGGAGAACTTTCCGGTGACGCTTGGCGCCTCCTTTACCGAGTCCCTTTCCTCCTTTTCCACGGCCACTCATTTTCGATGCGTTTTCTTTCAAAGCAAAAAGAAACTGATGGAGAATCGAAGACAACTTCAATACTTAAACCTTCTTTGCGGACGTAAATGAGGAAGGAAAGAGCGCGCTTTGCTGGGCGGCGCCAAACTCTAAGGTCCTGCCCCACGTTTTCCTTGCTGTGGCAAGTTAGCAGAAGTTTTCAGCAATTGCGTTTCCGGTTAGGCGACTTTGCCTTCAAAATAAAAGCAAGAAAATGCACACGATATTCTTTCTGACCTACATTATTTTACCAATTCTATGACTTCATGTTTTTTAATCATGTCTAAATATTTCTGAATCATAACATTCAACAACACAGTCATTTCAACATGATTAAAAACAAAAAAAAAATATGTCAGTGTCTCCTGGACTCACACTTTATTTCACTGTGCTCTGTTTCTATGGTGGCGTGGCGCTTGGTGTCAAACTGTTGATTAATTTAGTGAATTTCGGGCAGCATGCATTACAACAACACGAAGGTCGACCTGGAGGACCTAGGATGTCCAACTGGAGTTGGACAGTGTCCTCCTTTAAGTTCCAGTCCTGCGTTAATCACAGTGAAAAGAAACAAAAGTGACAAAATAAAGGAACATTTTTTTTGTTTTGAAGTGAAAATTATTAAATGTGAAATGTTGTTGAGAAAAAATGACGTCTTTAACTTTACAGCCACATGGAGGACAATCTAACTTCCTGAAACTCTAGGACAAACTGATCATTACAGTCAAATCAAAATACTAACTGTTACATTGAAAATGTAATTAGGCCTATATGGGTTTGAGTATGCTGTGTAAATGTCCTTTTGGAAAAAAAAAAAAAATGAACAGCATTTATAGATTCCAAACATACATCTCAAACACAAGAATCGTGACATCTCCAGCATGCTGAAATAATCTGGTATTGTCTGTTTAAATAATCCCACAATATTATATTTGATTTTCTTTAATATTGGTTTATTATTTCGTTTTTTATTAATTACTTGTATATGCTAATTGTGTATACAATGCGTTTAAAAAAAGGCGGGATATTTTAAATTTGAATAATGTATGACGTCAACGTGGCGGTCAGAAAACAAAGCAACACATTGGGGCTCTAGCTCCTACTCACCATGCCCTTTCACATTTTTTGTGTACATTTCATGTATTATGTGAGGCAACACTATAGTTATGTTTTATGACATCTTATTCCATCTTCGGCTTGTTATGTATTGGGGGTCCCGACTGTTAGACAATGCAGTATGAAATTAGGCAGATTTATATTAATGTAGCCTAATTTGGTTCACGGTCATATATAGTTTGCATAAAAATTATTTAATTTATATGTACAGCACACAACGAACTACTAAGGATAACTCTTTTGAAGTCAGTGGGTGGCTCTTAAAAGAGCCTTTGGTTTGATCCGAAAACAAACTGGTCGAGTTTACTTCTTGGCGGGCTTCTCGGTCTTCTTGGGCAGCAGCACCGCCTGGATGTTGGGCAGCACGCCGCCCTGAGCGATGGTCACTCCGCCCAGGAGCTTGTTGAGCTCCTCGTCGTTGCGGACGGCCAGCTGCAGGTGACGGGGGATGATACGGGTCTTCTTGTTGTCGCGAGCGGCGTTCCCGGCCAACTCCAGGATCTCAGCGGTCAGGTACTCGAGCACCGCCGCCAGATAGACCGGAGCTCCGGCACCGACACGCTCGGCATAATTGCCTTTGCGCAGCAGCCTGTGAACACGGCCGACGGGGAACTGAAGACCGGCACGAGATGAGCGGGTCTTTGCCTTGGCACGAGCCTTACCGCCTGTTTTACCTCTTCCAGACATTTCTCAACACTGAAAAATCAGAAAATGTGTTGTAGTCGTAGGGAACCCGGTTTATATATCTATCGAGCTGCTTGTTCATTGGTCAGTTGGAGCATCAAAATCATCGCCCAATACCGAAAGAGAACAGGCGGTCCTAACTGCTGGTGTCATTTTCAGATAGCAACTATAGCACTTCCGCTCTGCAGTGACTGGGATTTTCAAAATAAAACTTCTCAAGACAAACCAATTATTGTGTATACAGAAGAGGATTAGGGCCACATGTGGAAAAAAATAAATATGAGTTAACTAGGCTATTTATTATTAGACCTGTGTTTCCTCTTGGGATTAAGTCTTTCAGCGATGAAAAGACTAGTTTTATTCAGGGAAGCTTCAAACCTCTCCAATACACCGTCACAGTATTCAGCTCGCAGCAGGATTTGTTCACATTTCTTCTCCTAAAATGGTTTCATATGCTTTACATTCCAAACAACACTAGTTGTCCAGTAAGCAGAGATGTCTGACGAGGGAATAAAAGTAAAAGTACTGTGGTGCTTGTTTTGTTTTAATTGGGTGATCTTTTGGTGTTTGTAAACACACTGATGCTGGCGGTGACTTAGGGCGGATCACCTTCACTTCCTGTGAGAGATTGTTCCTGAGGCGTTAACTTTCTGGCTGCAGTCATGATTAATGAAACTGAAAAGATATGTTGTTTAAGTTTGTAATATTCTCTGATTTTAGGCTGAAACATCATTTCGCATTTATCTTTTTTACTGTGTAGAAAACTAACTTTTATACCTCTTCAGTCTCTCCCATAGGAATTTTGGACTACACACCAAATGGTCGAGATGCTAATATATGTCATACAAAATGATACAAAATTACCACTCCTACTTATAACCTCTATGATGTACATGTAAACAGGTTTGAACACACACACACACACACACACACACACACACACACACACACACACACACACACACACACACACACCAGTTCTCACATGTACAGTATATAAATGGCCAGACACATTGACAACCTGCTGTATCAGTTTCTGCAATGTATTCATAGTATTCTGTTATATCAAGACTTGGCCATCTTGGTAGGAAAATAACGTATGATTGTGATAAATTAACAGGTGATTAAAATCAAATGTCAGCCACAGCCAATGAGCTGTGTATATTGTAAAGCACCATAGGAAATGCATGTGACACCATAGGAATACTATGGATTGGCTATCATGTTCATCTAACAGGTGAAAGGTCTCCGGTTTGAAACTGGGCATAAACATCCTTGTGTCATCACATAGAAGCTTTGAAGGAACCGTACGGTCACCATTCTGATTCACCCTCTACACCTCGGACTACCGCTTCAACTCCAGAACGTGCCATCTGCAGAAGTTCTCTGATGACTCCTCCATCATCAGGAAGACCAAGGAGCTGGTGGTGGACTTTCATAGGAGCAGGAATCCCCCAACCCCTGTCACCATCCAAGGGGAGGAGGTAGAGATGGTTCCTAGGAGTGCAGCTCAACAACAAACTGGACTGGTCGGACAACGCTGAGGCCCTCTACAGGAAAGGACAGAGCAGGCTGTACTTCCAGAGGATGCTCAGGTCCTTCAATGTGTGCAGCAGGCTGCTGCAGATGTTGTACCAGTCTGTAGTAGCCAGTGCACTCTTCTTTGCGGTGGTGTGCTGGGGAGGCGGCATCAAGGCAGCAGAAGCCCACAAACTGAACAAGCTGGTGAAGAAGGCTAGCTCTGTCGTGGGACTCAAACTGGACAGTCTGGAGGCTGTGGCAGAGGGGAGGATGAGGGGAAAGATTGACGCCTTCCTGGAGAACCCCTCTCACCCTCTCTAAGATGAGCTGAGGCTGATGAGGAGCAGCTTCAGCCACAGGCTCCTCCTCCTACATTGTGAAATATGTACAGTTAAAAAAGTATCAAAAAGTAAAAGTGGAAACAGCGCCATAAACTCCTCTGTTGTGAAC
The DNA here is from genome assembly GCF_048128805.1 of Centroberyx gerrardi. Taxonomy (NCBI): domain Eukaryota; kingdom Metazoa; phylum Chordata; class Actinopteri; order Beryciformes; family Berycidae; genus Centroberyx; species Centroberyx gerrardi. The sequence continues at coordinate 6,314,080 of NC_136007.1, read as the reverse complement.
AAAAATGTATGCATCTGCAGTGTTTCAGAACTCCATAGAATCAGAGTCAAAATTGGATTGACCTTGGTTACTATGATAATAACACATGACCTCGTCTCCCTGTAATGCACCTCTCCTCGTTAGTATAGTGGTGAGTATCCCCGCCTGTCACGCGGGAGACCGGGGTTCGATTCCCCGACGGGGAGGAATCTGTTTTCTCTCTCACAGCTTTATGGAGGCAGTGAGGGATCTGAGCTCAGGATTGATGGACAAACTGAGGAAAATTCAGCTGGAAGGAAGAAGGGAATTTAGTTGTAAAATGGCAAAACTATGCACCCAGCTGAAGTGGGAAGTCATGAAGCAGACATCAACGCTTACTCCTTTAGAGAAGGTTGGTCAAACCGTTTCTATCTGGACTGTGAAAAAAGCAGCTTGAACATTGACAGACAATGTGGTTCTGTTAAGGCTTGTGAACAAAAAAAGAATAAGAACATACAAAATAATGTTAATTCCTAGTTAAAGAGATCTGTATATAAATAAAATACATTTAGTGATTCACTATTCACAACATATATTCCTTGTAATGGCCACTACCCAAGTGTGACTTCCTGTAAAGAAGAATTACTGTAAGCAATATATGAAGAAACCCAGCTATCAGAAAAGTCACTGGATCATATGTGAATCGGCTCATTGATGGATAGAAGGGATATTCCCATTCAAATCAATAGGAGTGCATTGCTATTTATAAGCTCTTTTTCATGGCAGCATGATGAAATATCAAAGGCTTCCAATGGTTAGCTTGTACCAGCGAAAACCATGATACCAGGAATATGTCTTTCTGTCTGCTTTATTTATGTCTCTAATCATTCAATTCCACACAAAGACTGTAGGCCTATGCATACGATCCCCCCACGTCCCATCATAGCCTACATTCATACAAGCTTCAAAGACACTACATTTCACACAATAAATAATTATTCCATGACAGTTTTTAACAAGGTGAATTTGAAAGTTGCTTCACAAACTAGGCTATATCAACACATTCATCTGTGAATGTTTTACTGAACCACGCGTGCGTGTTCTCACGTCAATATACAGGCTGCCTGCAACATTGTATGTATTGTATGTATATGTGTTTGTATGTGTTTAGTTGTTTTTTTCTGTTGTTCATGTGATAGCTCTGAAAGTGACGAAATACATATTTTATGTTGATTAAAGAAAGGATTAACGAAAATGTATGATGCAAAGTAATTCCACATTACCGAAAAAGGGATTAAGAATAGCTCATTTGAAGATCTGCAGTTTAAGAAATAAAATACAGGACATTTCAGAATTTACATATATTGGCAATCTCAGAAACACATTTAGATTCAACGGTTCTTTATTGAACATAGATGGGTATAATATTTACAGACAAGATAGGAATGCAAATGGAGGTGGAGTAGCAATTTATGTTCAGAGCCAAATACCAGTAAGAGTTAGGGAGGATCTAAGAAGTACAGGAGTTGAAGTAATCTGGTTACAAGTTCAACTGCCTTATCTAAAGCCAGTATTTATTGGGTGTTGTTATAGACCACCAAATGCAACAATAATGTATCTGGATCAAATATGTGAAATGTTAGATAGGGTATGTGATATAAATAATGAGATTTACTTCCTGGGTGACTTAAATATTGATTGGAATTCAAGGTGTTGTGCACTCAGAAATAAGTTGCTTTCTCTTGCAGATACATGTAATTTGTCACAAGTTATTACAAAGCCAACAAGAATATGTTGCAGAGCTGATGGTTCAAAATGATCGACTTGCATTGATCTCATTTTTACAAATGTCACTGAGTTGTGCTCAAAAGCAGTATCAATTCCAGTAGGCTGCAGTGATCATAATCTAATTGCAATTGGAAGGAGGATTAAAGTTCCAAAATCTGGTCAGAAAATAATATTAAAGAGGATGTTTAAATACTTTAACGAAAGTAATTACTATGATGAAGTAAGAAATATTGACTGGTCAACAGTTCTACAGGAGGAAGATCCTGATTTGGCTTTGGATGTTTTTACTAACTTGTTAATGCCAATTATTGACAAACATGCCCCTGTAAGAAAGCAAACTGTGAGAAATGTTATGGCTCCATGGCTGGACCAAGAACTCAAAGCATACATGGTGCAAAGAAACCGAGCCAAGGCAGAAGCAACCAAATCGGGTGATGCATTACAGTGGAGTATATATTGTAAATTAAGGAATTATGTAAGAAAATTGAACAAAACGAAAAAAAGGATTTACTATCAAAATAGAATTAAAGATGCTAAATTAGACAGTAGAAAAATATGGAATGCACTCAATGAATTAATGGGAAGAAGAGTTAAACCAACACCATCCTTTTTGGAAGCAGATGGAAAATTTCTTACTAAACCAATGGATATTGCTAATTATTAAAGTTTAAACTATTTAAGTTATTGCGTGATGGTATGGATCTCAGACATGAAGAAGATGGGCTTTCAAGCAGATTAATAAAAGACAGAATAATAATCAATAATAAATCATGTAAGTTTAAATTTGAAAAGGTTAGTATTGGTACAATAGAGAAATTATTACGAGCAAGTAAAGAAAAACCTTCAGGTGTTGATAACCTTGATGTGAAGCTACTGAAACCTGTAGCAGAATTGATTGCTCTGCCTATTTCTTACATCATTCATTTAAGTTTAGAAAAATGGATTTGTCCGTCAGAATGGAAAATAGCCAAGATTGATCCACTAGCCAAGAATGGTAAAGAACCATTCTCAGGTAAAAATAGTCGACCAATAAGTCTACTACCCGCCTTGAGTAAAATTATGGAGAGAATGGTATATGAGCAAATCCAAAAGTATTTTTTTTTAAATGATTTAAATACGGTGTATCAGTATGCATATAAAAAGGGGCACTCTACAACTACGGCATTAACTCAGATGACTGATGACTGGATGAAAGAAATTGATGAGAAAAAAGTCGTTGGTGCTGTATTGTTGGATTTGAGTGCAGCATTTGACATACTTGATCATAAGTTGTTATTGAATAAGTTGAGCTGTTATGGCTTTGAAGCATCTGCTGCTGCATGGATCAAAAGTTATCTCACCAACAGGAAATATACTGTACATTTTAATGGTAGTTATTCTGAGGTAAGAGCAGTGAGTTGTGGAGTGCCTCAAGGAAGTTGTTTTGTTTTCCATTTTTACAAATGATTTCTAATTTCTTCTAATTTTAAATTATGCCACCATTGCGATGTATGCAGACAATTTTACAATATATGCATCAGCACACTCACACCTGGAGAACTTGGTAGGGTTTTAAATGAGGAATTAAAGTTAATAGAAGAATGGGTAACGGTAAATAAATTGGTTCTTCATATAGAAAAGATAAAATGTATGGTATTTGGTTCAACATATTCATTAAAAGTCGCATCAATTCTACACTTAACTATAGGAGATATAGATATTGAACAAGTAACAGATGCAAAGTTATTAGGGATCACTGTTGATAGTAAAATGTCTTGGAACAGCCAAATTGATCAAATGGTGGTAAAAATGGGCAGAGGCATGGCTACTATAAAACACTGTAGGAAATTCATGCCTAGCTAACTAACCAAACAATTAGTGCAAGCTTTAGTGTTATCACAGTTAGATTATTGTTCAGTGATTTGGTCCAACACAACAGAAAGTCATTTGAACAGATTGCAGGTAGCTCAGAACAAAGCAGCTCGCATTGCTCTTCACTGCCCATATCAAACAAGAGTAAGTACAATGAATAATCATTTGGCTTGGTTAAGTGTAAAAAGCAGGTTGCATTAGTGTGCTTTATTAAAAATATCATCATAACTAAAACCCCAGAAATACTTTATAGTAACCTATCATTTTGTTCAGATAGACATCATTATTCTACTCGGCAGTCATCAGAGGGTCGTTTTCTGTTGCCTCCGTGTAGAACGAGTTTAATACAGAGAACAGTTCATTATCGAGCAATGGTGGCATGGAATTCATTACCAAGTTTTTTGATTTCAGAAAGTAATACAACATGTTTTAACAAAAAGTTAAGATTGTATTTGTTTACACAAGGAATAGTGTAGAATATTATATGACTTTTTGTTTTTGAGCTATCCATCCCACTTTTATTTGTGATTGAGTGGATGAGTTGCTAAGTGATTTTTTTTTGTTTTAGAGCTATCCATCCCACTTTTATTTGTGATTTAGTGGATGAGTTGCTAAGTGATTTCTTTTTTTCAATTACTCAAGAGATGAAATTATTATATAGAGCTATCGTATGTATTAGACAGGCTTTGAGTTGGTGTTTGTTGTTGTGTGTCTTAGTGGTTGTGTTATGTATTTGGTCTTATTGTGAGTATGTTACGGATGTGTATTGATGTATTTTCTGTTATTGAAGTATTGTTAAAAATACTAATGGGGACCCCAGGAAGAGTATACTGTTACAATACAGTAGCTAATGGGGATCTAAATAAACAAACAAACAAACAATCAACTGCACTAGGTGAGCGGTTCCTACACAACAAAGGGATTCAAACACATGAAGTAAACTAAAAAAAAAAAGGTTCCACTGAGATTTGAATTCAGATCGATGGATTCAGAGTACAGAGTACTAACCATTAAACCATGGAACCACAACACATCAACACTGCTGTCTTTATTTTTTTTTATTTTTTCCCGCCTAAAGACTCCGAAAATCAGACAGTGTCAAACCATGACCAGGCAAACTCACTGTAAGAGAGCAACTGTAGTTATTTCTCATGGTCGTCTTTTTTTTTTCTTTTTTTTCTGCAGGTTAAAAAAAAAATACAATTTACTTTTTTTTTACAATCTAAAAAGACAATTTAAGTGTTTTTTTTTATTTTATTTTAAAAAATAAAAGGAAGAGAAAAGAAGAAAGAAAAAAGAATAAGAAAATAAAACTATGACAGTCCTTAGAAATTCAAAGAGCAACATGTACCACGGGACAAGTTTATTTGTCTTGACTTCTATGGATGTCCTTTTCTGATTATGTGTTTGAAAACGACAGTAGGCTACTTGGAATTGATGTCTGGTTTATCACTGCTGTCTTTACAGGAGCATGTCATGCTATATACTTGATATCAGATTGTTATTGTCATCATATCTCAAATATGTTTAGTATGAACTGCATGAGATACACCACATACTGGGGACTGGAGCGGACAGATGCATCATGAAATCTATGCTGATTCTACTCTGCATCTGTCCATTTTACTATAGAGTAAGCGAATAACTAATTGTAATAGATTAATAGATTGTGAACCAGATAGAGCTCAGAAAAAACATAACTAAGAAAATATTACATGTTGTTAGAGTTTGTGATAACTTGTAAATATAAAATTATTTCTGCCAGTAGCTAAATTAAAAAAGAAACAGAAAAAAAACCCAGAAACTGCCCAATTTATATTCCATGTTATAATTGTTCTTACATTGAGCATTTAAAAAAATAAAAGGTAAAATGCATGCCATTAACAGCCTGAGGATTGACATTGTCAATTATGTCAGTGATGCAGTAGGAAGCTAGGCAGCATACACACTACACAACTTGTAAAGAGGTTAGAAAAACCTGGAAAACTCTTTTGAAGACAGTGGGTGGCTCTTAAAAGAGCCTTTGGTTTGATCCGAAAACAAACTGGTCGAGTTTACTTCTTGGCGGGCTTCTCGGTCTTCTTGGGCAGCAGCACCGCCTGGATGTTGGGCAGCACGCCGCCCTGAGCGATGGTCACTCCGCCCAGCAGCTTGTTGAGCTCCTCGTCGTTGCGGACGGCCAGCTGCAGGTGACGGGGGATGATACGGGTCTTCTTGTTGTCGCGAGCGGCGTTTCCGGCCAACTCCAGGATCTCAGCGGTCAGGTACTCGAGCACCGCCGCCAGATAGACCGGGGCTCCGGCACCCACACGCTGGGCATAGTTGCCTTTGCGCAGCAGCCTGTGAACACGGCCGACAGGGAACTGAAGACCGGCACGAGATGAGCGAGTCTTTGCCTTGGCACGAGCTTTGCCGCCGGTTTTTCCGCGTCCAGACATTATCTTTGCTTTCTTCTTGACTAGTGAATCAAAGAATGAGTTGCAACTGTCGGGAACCGGTTTATAGGTCTGTCGAGCTGCTTGTTCATTGGTCAGAATCTTGGCCCAATCAGAAGAGAGGACCCCTTAAAATGTCCTTAATTTCTCCAATACATAAACATTACAGTTTTTTCTGAATGCTTAAACACTACCAGTGATTCTTGAAGCACTATCTCTGAAACCATTAACACTTGTAGCCAATGCATTTACCAAGTGTGCCAAACTGAATGCACGTTCTCTGCTTTACACTCAGTTTGTAATTTTATAACACACTTTTTGCAAAATTGTAAACACAACTCACTGCTTTACACTCAGTTTGCAATTCTGTAAAGTTTTGTCATACATGTAGTAAACACACATACAAAGAAGGGGGAAAAGTTTTTTTTTTTTTTTTTACAGTAAGAAAAAAAACAAAAAACTTTTCCCCCTTATTTGTATTGATAGTGTGTTATGTTCGGAATACACATCCATACTTTACACATTTGGATACCTGTGTGTATGTGTGTTTACTACATGTATGACAAAACTTTACAGTATTGCAAACTGCTATGCCCTGCACACAGAAAAAGCAAAAGCTACAAGTGTTTTTCATTTATACTCTCAGTGCGTAGTTGGTGCTTCGTGTGCTTATTCAAATGATGGTTTGTGTGTTTGTGTTGACGCAAAAACACAATGTTTTAAAAGAGTTTGAAGAGTTTTGCAAGAATTGTTTGCTTTTGCAAGAGATGTATAATGTTTTGCTGGTTTGGTGTAAGGTTTTGTGGTTAGTGTGTAGAGTTTTGCAAAAATAGCCTATAGTTTCAAAGATAGTGCCTAAGCAATCAGAAAAAACTGTAATTATCCATTCAAAATAACATAGCTTTGATAAAGTGAGGTACGTACCATGGGTTCATAAGGGATTTATTCATGGGTTGATTCACAGAGACAGTAGTAATTAAGGGATTTTTTATGCCGTCTCCCTGAATTTTTCATTAAAGTAGAAGAGTCAATATTAAGGGGGGTTTATTGATGGGTCTCCTCCATTAATAAATCCCTTGGTTAATTTTAAGGGGCTGTTGCATGAAGGGGTGAATTCATGTAAATTAATGAAAATGTAAGGTTATTTTAAGAGATTACTGGTTCCTAAAGGTTTCTGCTCCTGTCAAGTTATCACAGCAACGATAACACTTCCGCCCTGTCTCATAACAAACCAACTTTTATGTACTCAAAACAGGATTAGGACCACATGTTAACAATTTGAGTTCTCAGATTAATATCACAATTCTGACATTTAAGTAAATCATCCTCTAAATTCTGAGATAAATCTCAGAACTGGGATTTTTCAGGTGGCCCTAATCCTCTTCGACACCTGTATTTTTTTTCCATTCACATTTAATTATTAATTATTATTATTTAATTATAATAAAGCTATGTTATGAAGAAATAACATAGAAACATGAAACATGGAAAAAAAAACAACTGATAACAAGAAAAGACAGAAAGAGATATGCATATAGCTGCATTTTCTACAGACATACACTGAGATCATCTACTGTTTGTGCTTAAAGCATATTTTATCAGGCCCAGGCAGCCAAATGAGCCATGTCTGCTTCACTGACTTTTCTACTATATCAATCGTGGACAGAGAAAACTGAAAACAGCAGTCTTAACTCACACTCTCTTCTCTCCACACACACTGAATTTATAGATTAGTGACAGAATTGAGTGAGCAGAACTTGTATCCGTGAAATGTAAAACTATTGAATGTGTAAGAGATATGTTGTACATGTAAATGGTAAAAATAGCAAATAGTGTGATTTTGGTGTATGGGAGAGATAGAATTGTTTGTGTGAGTGTAAGAGAAAAAAAAACAATAGATGTTTGAGCAATTAATGGAGACCTTATGAATGACCTCGAAGGGCATACTCCTACTAAACTCATACTCCTACATACTATTTGGAGTACACATAATCTTAGTACGTTATATATTGCTTGTGTAATTTAGAAAAAAAACAAACAACTATACCGGTATATTATTTATAAAAGATCAATTACATTAACTTTTAAAGCGGAATCAACTCTTACAGTGAATACTGAGGTGGCTCTTAAAAGAGCCGTTGTGTGACTGATGACAGGTCGGTTTAAGCTCGCTCTCCGCGGATGCGGCGGGCCAGCTGGATGTCCTTGGGCATGATGGTGACCCTCTTGGCGTGGATGGCGCACAGGTTGGTGTCCTCAAACAGGCCGACCAGGTAAGCCTCGCTGGCCTCCTGCAGAGCCATGACAGCGGAGCTCTGGAAGCGCAGGTCGGTCTTGAAATCCTGAGCGATCTCTCGGACCAGGCGCTGGAAGGGCAGCTTGCGGATCAGCAGCTCGGTGGATTTCTGGTAGCGACGGATCTCTCTCAGAGCCACGGTACCGGGCCTGTAACGGTGGGGCTTCTTCACGCCGCCGGTGGCCGGAGCGCTTTTCCTGGCAGCCTTGGTGGCGAGCTGCTTCCTGGGAGCTTTTCCTCCAGTGGATTTACGGGCGGTCTGCTTGGTTCTGGCCATGGTAGAAAAGTCAACACTTCCTTCTTAAGAGCACAAGAAAGTATGTGGTTTGAGAGTGAATGTCGGCTTTATGTAGCCAGTGCCGGAGAGCTGCCATACGCTGATTGGTCTGCCCGAGGGAAGCGCGCGCATCAGCAGATGGAAAGTCCACCCAAAATTCAAACACTGCTCTGCAGCAGCTCCAGTCCAGCAGAATTAGGACGAAAGGCGGCAGAAATACCGAAAAGGAAGACGATTTTACTATTTATTTTTTACTATTCAAGTATTTTCAGTCAGTTTTTTTCACTCCTATGTGGAAAAGATAACCAGCAAAATCATGATAAAAAGATAAGGAAACGAAATCAATAAAATCCATAAAAATAAACTAAAACAATAAAATTACATGAATAGAATAAAATAATAGGATTCAGCACACTGAGTGGAGTGTGAAGAACGGAAAACATGCACTTCTTACATGTATGGATTTACTTAGCCTATTAAAATATATGCAGCACTTTAATAACTATGCAAACTATAATACAGTATTTATACATGTATTAAGACAAATGTGCAGGGATTTATGATGCTTATGTAGTTGGTGCTCTGTCTATAATCTACAGAAGAGGAAACAGAAAAGGTACAGGATGGGAAGACCAATGCATCATTTTTCTTGCAAATGTCATGTCATGTTGAGTCAAACCTGTGTTTGAGTCCAGAAGATTAATAAAGTCCAAGTACTTAACTGGCATACTGTGTAATGCACTTACTCAAATATTTACATATTTACAATCTATACAAATACCTCACGTAGGCCTACTTACACATCACTTATTTAAATTATGTGTGCATTTATGACTGTCAACCTGACAAGAAGTACAGCAAAAAGTAACCAGCATTGTTGTCAGAGTGTTTATCTGGTGTCTGTGTGGTGGGGTAATCGGTGATATCAACTAACTTGAATTAAGTGTATCTTATATATGACCATAAAATGTAAAAAGGAAATGCTCTTTGAAAGTAGTGGGTGGCTCTTAAAAGAGCCTTTTGGGGCAAACAGTGGTGGAGTAAAGCCGGGAAGCTTACTTCTTCTTGGGTGCCTTTTTGGGCTTTGCTGCTTTGGGCTTTGCAGCCTTCTTGGCGACAGGTTTCTTGGCAGCAGCGGGCTTCTTCACCGCCTTCTTCGGGCTCTTAGCGGCCTTTTTAGCCGCTGGTTTCTTTGCTGCGGGCTTCTTTACTTTCGCCGGGGATTTCTTAGCGGCTACAGGCTTCTTAGCTGCAGCCTTCTTCTTGGGGCTCTTGACGGGTTTCTTGGCAGCGGGCTTCTTGGCTTTCGGAGCGGGTTTCTTGACAGCCGGCTTCTTGACCTTTTCAGCCTTCTTGGCGATCTTGAAGGAGCCGGAGGCCCCGGTCCCCTTGGTCTGGACCAGAGTGCCTTTTAGCACCAGCTTCTTGATGGCGATCTTGACGCGGGCCTTGTTCTTGTCCACGTCGTAGCCTCCGGCAGCCAGGCTCTTCTTGACGGCGGCCAGAGACACGCCGCTCCGCTCCTTGGAGGCGGACACAGCTTTAGTGATCAGGTCACTGACGCTGGGGCCGCTCTTCTTCGGCTTCACGGCCTTCTTCTTCGCAGGTTTAACCGTTTTAGCCGTGGCGGCCGCGGGTGCTGGAGCGACTTCTGTCATTGTTCGCTTCTAGTCTGTTCTGCTTCACACAACTCTGTAAAGTCTCACTGGACTGTTTGTAGATGGAGAGCAAGAGGCGGGACTTATACACAGCATGAGGACCGTGTAGACTCAACGCATGCAGCTGCTCCCTGTACAGCTCAAATGTGGCGACACTTGTGCTTTCTCTTCCACCTTTTACAGATAAAATACGCAGATCGGAGATGGTTTCAAGTGTAACTGTTATTGGACCTGAGAGAAAACGTGTTTCCTCTCGGAATGAACTCGTTTCTAGCGATGAAGAGACTATAATTTTATTCAGGGAAGCTTCAAACCTCTCCATTACACCGGCACAGTATTCAGCTCGCAGTGGGATTTCTTCACATTTCGACTCGTAAAATGGTTTCATATGCTTTACATTCCAAACAACACTAGTTGTCCAGTAAGCAGAGATGTCTGACGAGGGAATACAAGTAAAAGTACTGTAGTGCTCTGATTTGTTTTGTTTTAATCGGCAGATTTTTGGGTGTCAGTAAACACATTGATGCTGGCGGGGACTTCCTGTGAGAGATTGTTCCCGAGGCGTTTTCTTTGTCTCAGGTGAATGCTGCAGTCATGATTAATGAAACCTAACGATATTTTGTTAAAGTCTGTGATGTTCTCTGATTTTACATGAAAGTAGGCCAAACATTTATTTTCTCCAATGGACACAAATATCCTGTCTAATATAAACTTTTAATGCACTGTAATCCAACTTGCTGTTTAAATCCATTAGACTGAAATATCATTCTGTAGGCCTATTTATCTTTTTTTTTATTGTGTGGAAAACAATACATTAAACCAACAGGTAAAAGGGGAATGAAGCTCATTGCTTGTGTTAAGAAGGCTTCTCCCCAAAAATGTGATTATTCTTCTTTCAAAGAAGTGTGCCTTGGACTATTCTTTTGGGGAGATCAGCCTTCTCAACCACAATCAATGAGCTTCATTCCCTTTTTTGCCTGTCATATAAACCTTGACTCCAAAGAACACCTTCTTTGATACCTGGTAAGCAAAGCAGCGCCCCTCAGCCTCATTCCATGAGCAGCAACTGCTTGGAGATCATTTGAATTTTGGTTCCACATTTGTCCCTGATTTTATCCCAGTACTACATTTACAGTGTTTCTGTTTGATACTTAATCCTAATTAAAAACGTGTGATTCTCTGCTCTTCACAACTTTGGAAATACATTATTTTTTCTATTATTTATTTATTTAGTTATTTATGAAGATCTCAGATGGACCTGTTTCTTGCTGAATAATTTAATAGGAACAGAGAAAAGACAATTTAGGAATTATCTCACAAATCAGACAAGATATGTTTGTTTCAGGTGTCCATTGTTTGAAAACTGCGATATAAGAAAGTGTGTTAAAAATGTAGCCTATTATCTACTGTCTTTACAAACATCTGTTTTGTTTAATTTAATTTACAGACAGGATAATTCTGGTTCTTAAATGGTTCTTGGTGACATTAGTGAAATGAGTCACATGGGCAATATGTGCTTTGGACATGAGGAATGTGTGGTTCTGGAACATTTTCTGGTGCTCCACATGTTATAAATTGTGATAACATGATTACATGTGATAACATGTTTTTCCACATGTGTAGCCTACATCATGTGGTTTTTCTGTAAGAGATATTTTATTTTACATGTTATTATTTTTTCTTTTGAAAAGTCTTATTCAAGAATAGGTACCATTCAAGAAATGTTCAATACAGTATGTTTATTGCTTATTTCCTTTCACTGCTGAAAGAAAGAAAGAAATTAAGAAAGAAAGAAAGAAAGAAAGAAAGAAAGAAAGAAAGAAAGAAAGAAAGAAAGAGTTTTCATGTTCTTAAATGAAACATCTATAGATACTTAAAAAACAGAGTTAAAACCTCACATACCACATGATCTGATCAGGCCTGTCTGGACATGGACAGATACCCGGCTGCGTTGCAGCAAAGTAACAGTTTCCGTAGTGTAGTGGTTATCACGTTCGCCTAACACGCGAAAGGTCCCCGGTTCGAGACCGGGCGGAAACAACTTTATTTATCCCGTAGGAGCTTTGAATCTGGACAGCCAACTAACTCTCTGAATAAAATCAAAGCAGGCACAGTTGAATCTGCAGATTAAAAGTTGTAAGCCTACTGGCAACTGTAGTTGCCAAAGGGTGTATTTATCATTTCAATTATCATGTAACATTTTTTTCATGCTTTAAATGTTTTTTTTTATTGTGATATCCCACAAGAAAACAAACAAATAAAAATAATAATGATAATTATTATAATTAATGATAATGACGATTCCTGGCGGTACTTCCTGAAGGCACAGCAGTGGCAAAAAAAGATAATTTTCATATAATCATGGTAGCTTAATTTTTAACATATATATATCTACTTAATCATGAAGGTCTCTAGTATCACCCAATCAAAAAAAAACATAAATCAAATCTATTGTTTTTTCAGAAGCTAGTCTAATGTCTGGGTGGTAACTATAGTTTGATTGACTTCTGACCTGGCCCTAGTATCTCGTTGATAGTATAGTGAGTATCCCGCCTTTATAATTTATGCAAAAAAGACCATTAACATGAAGGCCCATTCATGGCCCACACATTAGCCTAGGCTTCATGAAAGAGCTGATTTACTTCTTCCATATTCATAATTGTCGGTAAACACACTGATGCTGGCGGTGAGGGCGGGTCACTTCCAGTGAGAGATACGTTTTCTGGCTAGGTGAATGCAAACTTGATTAATGACTGAAAAGGCATATTATCTGATTTTACCTCAAATTTCCTCCAATGCACACAAATGTCATAAATGTCTAGTAGGCTACACCAGCTCCACTACACACAACTCAACTTCATCCACCCAAAGGTCCTTTAAGGGCCACACACTACTTCAACAAAGAGCTCGTTTACTCACATATTTGGTATGGGAAATTCTGTATCTAAAATTTTGTTATTGGTGTTAGTATAATATTGATTAGTAGCCTATACTTATCAAAGCAATACATGCTGACACAATTTGATGCTGGAAACATTTATCCACTGATTGGATTTTCTATTATTCTCCAACTCTGTACAGTCTTATTTTTTGGGGGGATGGTCGTCTAAACCTAATTCTCCATCACTTACAATAAATCACAAGTCTATTAACATTTGCCGATTAGAAGCTGTATAGATTTTATGATGCATCTGTCTTTTCCACTCCCCAGTATGTGAAGGGACCATTCCTTATGCAAGTCTTACTAAACACATGTGATATGACAGTAATATACTGTATGTCACGTGAAAGCATGACAAGCTCCAGCAAAGATAACAGGGTGAGTTTGTGTTGTGGTGGCCAGATAATGTGGCCTTAAGAGCCACAGTATCTGTTATTGTTCAAGCTGTTTTATCACAGTCCAGAAAACATTTTTTTTTTTTTCAGAAGAACCATTTGTTGTATGTGGCATAGGCTTTGCCTTCTAACAGCTTCACTATTGGTTAACTTACCAGTTCAGCTACTGTAGCTTTACCACTAACTGTCACAACTCCAGTTCCATCCACCAGAGAGCGCCAAAGGACTTCCAACTACCAGCCTGATCTCCACCTGCACACCTGATTCCATTCTTCTCATCAGTCTACACACCTGGTCCTCATCACTCCCCTACATATATATACCTGTCGCCCCAGTTACTCAGTGCTTGCAATTCGAGTCTGTCTCGTGTACTTAGCTGTTATCTGTTGTTGCCAGTATAGTAAGTTTATCTGTCTCTCTGTATCCTGTACCTGTCTGCCTGCCTGCCTGCTTGCTGGAATAAATCAGCATTGTTCACTCCTACTATCTGTCTCCGCTTCTGCTCTTGGTTCCTGGTTGCTTGCCTGACAATTAACTATGGCTGTAATTTTAGTCAGGGCAAGGATTTCTTGAGGTGGACCCATGACATTTATCCATTAATATGCTCCTTCCTTCCAGCTGAATCTTCCTCAGTGTCTCCATCAGTCCTGAGTTCAGATTCCTCTCTGCCTCCATAAAGCTCTCAGAGAAAAAAAAGACTCCTCCCCGTCGGGGAATTTAACCCCGGTCTTCCCCCGCGTGACAGGCGGGGATACTCACCACTATACTAACGAGGAGTGGTGTACCAAGTCGGGATCAAGTCACCTGCTAGTGACACTTGCGGGAGTTTCCTGCTCGACCTCTCTAAACATGTTTCCATTCATTCTCTATGGGAGTTCTAAAACACTACGGATGCAATATTTTTGGCCACAGCGTTGGATTCTACGGCTGGTGGCGCTGTTCCCACTTTTGCCGGCAAGTGAGATAAACACTAAGCCTCTGTAAAATATGGGAATAGGTCTACAACAATGAAATGTGTAAATAAGCTACTTAAAAAGTGTCTTTTTTTTTTTACTCCTTAAGCATAACCTTTCTTTAGGCCGTTTTCTAAAGTACTTAATCAACTCTGCTTTTAGACAAGTTCTGTGGAAATAAAGTTGTGTGTTATAGAGATCAGACAGGAGAGAAAAGGGACAGGGTTTGAACCAGGAGGAGACACCTGGCTTCCACTGTGTGAAGTCCCCTCTTGCTTCAAACGCTCCACTATCATCCCGGTCCCCAAGAAACCCTCTATCACAGGATTAAATGACTACAGGCCCATCGCCCTGACGTCTGTGGTCATGAAATCCTTTGAGAGACTGGTGTTGGCCCACCTGAAAGACATCACAGGCCGCCTGCTGGACCCCCTGCAGTTTGCCTACTGGGCAAACAGGTCAGTGGATGATGCAGTCAACACGGGACTGCACTACATCCTGCAACACCTCGACTCCCCAGGGACATACGCAAGGATCCTGTTTGTGGACTTCAGCTCGCCGTTCAACACCATCATCCCAGAAATCCTCCGCTCCAAACTCACCCAGCTCGCTGTGCCAGTCTCCACCTGTCAGTGGATCACGGACTTCCTGACAGACAGGAGGCAGCAGGTGAGGCTGGGGGAAATCACATCCAGCACCCGGACAGTCAGCACTGGCGCCCCCCAGGGATGCGTGCTCTCCCCTCTGCTCTTCTCCCTCTACACGACTGTACCTCAGGAGACCCATCTGTCAAACTCCTGAAGTTTGCAGACGACACAACGGTCATCGGCCTCATCTGAGACGGTGACGAGTCTGCATACAGATGGGAGGTTGAACAGCTGGCCCTCTGGTGTGGTCATAACAACCTGGAGCTGAACAAGCTCAAAACTGTGGAAATGACAGTGGACTTCAGGAGGAGCCCCCCAACACTGCCCCCCCTCACCATACTCAACAGCACCGTGTCTGCTGTGGAAACCTTCAGGTTTCTGGGATCCACAATCTCCCAGGACCTAAAGTGGGCGTCCAACATAGACACACTCATCAAAAAGGCCCAGCAGAGGATGTACTTCCTACGCCAGCTCAGGAAGTTCAACCTGCCTCAGGAACTGCTGATCCAGTTCTACTCTGCAATAATCCAGTCTGTTCTCTGCACATCCATCACTGTCTGGTTTGGATCGGCCACCAAACAGGACAGGAACAGACTACAAAGGACAGTCAGGACTGCAGAAAAAATCATTGGTGCCAACCTGCCCTCCATTCAGGACTTATACATCTCCAGAGTCAGGAAACGGGCAGGAAAGATCACTGCAGACCCATCACACCCTGGACACAACCTGTTCCAACTCCTCCCCTCTGGTAGGCGCTACAGAACACTGTACGCCAAAACAACCAGACACAAGAACAATTTCTTCCCACAGGCCATCACTCTGATGAACATTTAATCAGTCACACGGTGACAGAAACTATCCCTGTGCAATAAACCTGTAACACCTACCTCATGAAAGCAGGAGTGAAAGGCCCAGACCAGGGATTTCCTCCTGCTCCTCCTCCCCCATCATCGTCATCTGTACAATATCTGATTTGTGTATATAATATATAATATTTATTCCAGCATTTATTCCAGCATCTTTGCACTCTGCACCATTGCACTATTGTCCTAGTGTTGTTTACATATGGGTATATATACTTTTTTTAAATACTTTTTTATATATATGTATATTTGTACATAGTAGTTAGATGTTTAGGTTTACCTCTGTTCATTTTGTTGTTCATTTTGTTGTCCTTGTTTTTAGCTGTATATTTATTCTTTGTAAGTACATTGAGAGCAACGAAAAGTCAAATTCAGAGTCCTTGTATGTGTACATACTTGGCCAATAAAGCTGATTCTGATTCTGATTCTGACAAGCCAAATGAGAAACTTGTCAGCTGTAAATGACCCTGGTAAAGTATAAAACAGTTGGCAGTACAAAGTATGGAAATTATGGATCAGAATCATGAAACACTCAAACCATTATGCTGATCTCAGATTTGGTGTAGATAGGGAAGTAATACGTTATTCCTGACAAATTAAAACAGTAACATGACTGCAGCAATATGAAAGAAAAATTCTGCAGCAAAAAAAAAAAAAAAATTCAGAACTGTCAGAAACACTTTAAACATGAAGTACCGTATACAAATTTCACTCAAATATTGAAATTTGCAGCAATTCAACCACTTTGATATGTTTTCCAGCAGGAGATATCAGGGTATCAGGCCAATTAGTCACAATCATGTGAACATCCTAATTTTCAGTGCTTGCACTTTTAAGCTTGGTTGTGTCCAGTTCCATCAGGATTTTCTTCTTCTCATTAGGGTAGTTTGAGTTCAAAATCAGTCCAAAAATCTAAAATTGCACTGGTCTTATTTTTAATTCGGATTATAGTCGTCCTGTTTCATAATTTATCAAAGTAATTAACAGCTGACTGTGGGGGAGTATTTGTAACTTTTGAAGGATCACAATGCATGTAGACTGGTTTGTTGGCTTGCAGGTTTACAAAAGTAGCCTACTACTTAGGTGGCAAACTTTGTTGGCCATTTTTATAAACTGATGAGTGATTTTGCAAACTTGTTGGTTAGACAGAAATGGACGGTCAGTTTTTGGGTCTTTCTGTGTTTTTTGTGTGAGGTTTTGAAAAATGTTCCATTATTTTGCATTTGAATGATTCTATATATCTGTAATGTCAGAGTTTGCAAAACAGTGTGCCTTAAAAAATTCTGAATATCACAATGTGACCGGCATTGAGACACAACTCATTGTTCTCTGTTTATCCTCCAGGATAGCGAATTTAGAGAGGCTGAGTCGGGGATTGTACAGACAAAGATGGGCATCTACGTCACTCGGGTGGAGGGTGCCGGTCCTGGAGAGGAGCCTTTTGCAGATGTTGGCGTTGTACTTGAAGGCATGGAAGTTCTGCAAAACCTACAAAGTGTCACCCTTGGATGTGTGATGCTTTTTGGAATGATTTATGCGCTTAACTTAAGCTACCCTAAGGACCTCAAGTGCACATTTGAAGTGTTTCAGAAAATCCTGATGGAACTGGACACAACAAAGCTTTCACCAAAAGTCCAAACACTGAAAATTAAGATGCTCCAGTGACTGAGTAATTGGCCTGATACACTGATATTTCCCTCTGGAAAATGTATATCAAAGTGGTTGACTTGCTGCAAATTTCAGTACTTTTTTGAATGAACTTAGATGTAAAATTTTCAACTTGTGTTTTTCACAGTTCTTGATTGCTATATTTTTGCTGCAGAATATTCCTTTTATATTCCTGCACTCCTAATTAAACATGCATGAAAGGTGTGGTGGTGCAAAGCCACTCAACCACTGAGCCCTTATGTTTTGGATTGTTAGGGTGGTGGTCAGAAAATTAAAAAAAAAATGATGTCAGGGATTCCTTGAAATGTTAGTGTACTGTAAGCATTACAGTTATAATGGTTGATTTACCCGATTTACCTGTCTACCTCAAGTTTCACACAATTGTTAAGCACAGTTCTTGAGGGAGTTTATCATATTGCTGCAGAAAGGTCTGTTTACAATATATATTCTTTGTGTCATGTAACAAGCAGCAAAGTGTTAAGGCCAATGGGGCACAGCTGCTCACCTGAGCCTTGTGATAATGTTTTGGATCCTAATTTCAAAATTGGATCCCAGAAATTGTTAGCCTTCTGAAATCATAGAAGAACAGAGTTCAGAAGGCCAGAGTTCCCTTAAATTAGCTTTTAAAATGTTTGCAACAAGTAAATGTTTGAAACCTTAAGGCATTTTCTTTTTTTTTTTTTATATATATATAATATTTTTATTGGGATTTTCCCAGAGGGCATTTTCTTTTTTATGATTTGTTTGTTTTTTTGCACACAACACATGTTTGTATGAGCACTGGTTCTGTGTACAAGCATGTCTTGCTAGCTCCTCTTTTTGTGGGTGTGTGCTGTTATGTCAGTATACCGTGCTGTTGAATGGAAGTGATGTTGCTGCCTTTGAGTTTTTGCAATGCCCAAACTTGCCCCATGCCTTGAGAAGCGTTAATAAATTGTTAAATGTGAAACAAGGTGGTCTGACTGTTCTTTTTTTATAGTTACATATTGTTGTAGGTGTGGGGTGAATGGAAAAAAATATTCAAAAATTCAAAATATCTGGTTATAAATTTAAAATACATTGGGTATATTAATAAAAAGTATATAAATTTGACACATTTTGAGTAAATTGGGTTTATTGCATAAACCTGGTTATTAAGCATTTTAAACATATTGGATTTATTAATAATAATTCATAAACCTGGTTATTATGAATTTCAAACAAATAGGCTTTATTCATACTGAATACATAAACCTGGTTCTTATGAATTTGAAACAAATTGGATTTATTGATGATAAATATATAAACCTGGTTATTGTGTATTTAAAACACATTGGGTTTATTAGTACTATTACATAAATATAATTCTTGTTTCATTTTTGTTTGACTAACAAATATGCATCACATTAAGTTTATTAGTTTGTTTATGTTAAAACTGTGTAATCCAAATGGATGGAAATGTTATATGCAATTAAAATATATAAATCTTAAATATTAGGCCTAAATATATATATATATATATATATATATATATATATATATATATATATATATATATATATATATATATATAAACAACATCTTAACTTAAATGATTCCAGTTGCTAGAGTTCAGAAAGCAATACTCTTCATTTTAATTGCCCTTTTGACACTCTTATAGACCAATTAATGTACTTAAGTCTGTGTCGTTGGAAGTCTCTTAAGAGGCGTTTCCATTGGGTGCTATTGGTTGCATTTTAACACAGTGCCAACCAACAACATAATATATGCCAACCTACCGCGTGTTGGGGCTGGTTGGCACAAGTGCACAACATGACTTTGATCATGAATCTCCCAATTTTAGAAAACAGTTGTGGACATGTAGCTGAGACCTTAACCTTACAAAGCTGGTTGAAAATCGGCAAAGTGTTCCTTTCTTAACACTTCTTCAGAATAGCCTACTTGGTTATTTCGGTTAAGTTTGAATCAGAATTATGAAAGCACACAAGATTAACTCTTTTTAAAAGCAAGTGGGCGGCTCTTAAAAGAGCCTTTGGGTTTGAGAATGAGCTGGTAAATGAAGTTAACCTCCGAAGCCGTACAGAGTGCGGCCCTGCCTCTTCAGAGCATACACCACATCCATGGCGGTGACGGTCTTTCTCTTGGCGTGCTCGGTGCAGGTGACGGCATCACGGATAATGTTCTCCAGGAAACCACACCCGGGTCTCCTCGTTGATCAGACCGGAGATACGCTTGCCTCCGCCGCGGCGAGCCAGACGGCGGATGGCGGGTTTGGTGATTCCCTGGATGTTATCACGGAGAACTTTCCGGTGACGCTTGGCGCCTCCTTTTTCGCGGCCACTCATTTTTTTATGCGTTTACTGTTGAAGCAAAAATAAACGATAACAGCTTCGCTATTGGTTTACCCATGGCGAGCTAGCGCGTCTGCTGAACTTTTTTTCATCTACGCTCTCATCCAATCAGGATGAGGGCCGGTGGGCGCTCCCTCCTATATAAGGCCTACACGCCCACTGCCCTACTCCTATTTTTATTCAGCTCGACTGAACTAAAACTTCTGCTACTTCGAACTGAGTGACGCTTCAGCCCCAGCTCGTCGCTGCCCTTCCTGTCCTGGCTACCTCGCCGGGTACGACACCCACACTCGGTGCTTCCAGTGTCTGGGCGAGCAGCACGCACGCCGGGGTCTTAAAGCCTCTACCCCCTGCCAAAGCTGCGCCGGCCTACCTCAGCAGGAGAAGCAAGACCGTCTGGCCCATTTCCTGGTGAAGGAGGACGGCGAGCTGGGAGAGGAGATTCCTCTCCAGCAGGCCATCATAGCACTAGGAGCGGCGGACTCTGAGGAGGACTCGGATGAGTTCTCTCGATCCCTCACCACTTCACGGCCGCCGTCTCCCCGCATTTCCGCCCCCCGGATGGGGGAAGGAGATGGTGGAGACGCGGCATTGGAGATGGAATCCGTTTCCATGGCGGCGGGTTTCACCCCCCCTGTCGACACCAAACCGCCGGCTCGCCTAATCAGGGAAGATTTCCCCGGTGTTGTCAAGGCAGCAGCCTGGCGTAAGGGCATCCCCCTTCCTGCAGCGCTGCCGCAGGTGGAACCGGACGAGATGCTGGGGGACCTGTACCGGCCATCAGCGAGGGGAGACATTATTTGTCCCCAGTTTCCCGCAATTAATAAATACATCGACGGTGCAGTGACTGATCCAACTTCTGTCAAAGCTCCTGTCACCGCCTATCTGCCATTCACCATGGTGGATGGGAGGATCGAGGCACAGAACGGTGGCGTCCCCCGACTCGAGCCCAGCCTGGCCGCTCTCCTCCTACCGCATTGGAGTTGGATGTCCGATAAGAAGCCAATTCTGCCCGCCAAAAAAGACCAGTATTCTGCCTTGCTGGCGGACCGAAGCTATGCCTGCGCCACCCAATCAGCGGCAGCAGCAAACAACATTGCCCTACTGAGCAGCTCCCTCTCAGCCATGGCGGCGGGAAAATCTGCCCTCTCCCCTGCCGAAGTGGAGGAGGTGGCAACAGCCTCGGGAGCCATTCTCCACCTCACCCAGGCGCTGGCCGTGGCCGCAGGGAGAGCGATGACCTGGGCCACGCTGCAGCATCGCCATCTGTGGCTGAGCCTCACGGCTCTGAAGGAGACCGAGAAGAGGGATCTTCTCGATGGCAAGATCAGCCGTGAGAGCCTCTTTGGTCCACACCTGCAGGAGGTGAATGAGCTGTTCCGGCAGGTGAACGACGACAGCGCCCACCTCCGCCGTCACGTCCCCCTGGTCCGAGCCCACCAGTCGCAGCGACCCCCGCACGGCTCGACGGCATTCAGTCGAAACCAGCAGGTGTCACGCCTCTGCCGCTCCTTGCACTGCACCGACTCCTTCTGAGCCCCGTGTGGAGCCGCCGCACCGCGCCAGACAGTTTGCCACTTGTTGCCTTGGAGCAACGCGCCGGCTGGGAAGTCAAAGAGGACGGAGGTGGGAGCGAGGAGAGCCATGTTCCCGAGCCTCTCCTGCCAGCGCTCCCAAGTTCTGATTGTGTTGTTGGCAATGTTTGTACCGAGTTGTTGATTGACACTGTTTGTAATAAACAGACTCACATTGTCCTGAAAAGAGCACTTTCCTATGGAAACACAAACAAGTAATATGTCCACTGCTGTGGCCATAAAGGAGAATCGGCTGAGACGTTTTTCTCCCTCTCCGGCTCTCATGGTAGAGCGGACATGGGTGTGCATGCTCCGGTCTCACAGACGGTCTCCCCTCAGCTGACACACCTGAGGGGGAAGAACATTGATCTGTCTTGAAACTGGAGCATGCACAAGGCTTTCTGTCTAAGGCTGATGTCTAATTATACCATACTCACTCATCAATTGGGTACCCACTATGTTCCAATCAATCAATCAATCAATCAATCAAGAAGAAGAGCGGCCGCAGCGTCAGTGAGCTGATTCTTAAAGCTGTGTCCACCTCCAAGGAGCGGAGTGGCGTGTCTCTGGCCGCTGCTGCCAAGAAACCTGCCGTGAAGAAAGTTGCCAAGCCCAAAGCAGCAAAGCCCGAAAAGACACCCAAGAAGAATAAATAAATAAACAAGACTGGAAGAAGTAAGCTTCCCGGCTTTACTTTACCACTGTTTGCCCCAAAAGACTCTTTTAAGAGCCACCCACAACTTTGAAAGAGCATTTCGTCTTTACATTTTCTGATCATATATAACCTACACTTAATACAAGTGATGATTTGATATCACCGATTACCCCACACCCTTCTCTCTCACCACACACAAACACACCTGATAAACACTCTTCAGTTACGTTTTTAATTAAACAATGACTACAACGTTGGCTACTTTTTACTGTTCTTTTTGTCTTTGCAGGTTATAGTCATAACTGCACACACATAATGTCTATAAGTGATGTGTAAGTACGTGAGGTATTTGTACAACATGTAAAACTGTAAATATGTAAATACTTATTAAATACATAGTTCATGAATTACACAGTATGCCAGTCAAGAGTTAAGTACTTGGACTTTTTTAATATTCTGGACTCAACAGTCTTGTGCATTACATTACATTTGCAATAAAACATGATGCATTGGGCTGCTGCTAATTTCCCATCCTGTACACCTTTTCTGTTTCCTCTTCTTTTCACTTTAGATTATAGACAGAGCACCAACTACACAAACCATCATAAATACCTATGCATCTTAATACATGTATAAATACTGTACAGTGTGTATAGTTATTAAAGTGTTGCACATATTTTTTATGAATAAATCCATACATGTAAGTAGTGCATGTTTTCCGTTCTTCACACTCCACTCAGTGTGTTGAATCCTACCATTGTTTTATTCTATTTAATTTTATTGTTCTAATTTATTTTTTATCTTATCTTATATTGCCTTAACTTTTTTACCATGATTTTGCTGGTTATCTTTTCCACATAGAGTGAAAACTTGCAAATACTTAATAAAAAACATAAAAAAAACCATACGTAAACGATAAATAGTAAAATCTTTCCTTTCCAGTAAAAGCCTTTCTGCCGCCCTCAGACTCAGTCCTAATCCTACTGGACTGGAGCTGCTGTGGAGGAGTGGTCTAGTTTGAATTTTGGGCGGACCTTCCAAAGCGCCAGTAGTTGATCTGCTGAAGCGCGCGCTTCCCTCGGGCAGACCAATCAGCGTATGGCAGCGCCCCGGCGTTGCCTATATAAAGCCGAGATTCGCTCTCATACCACATATTTTCCTCTGCTCTTCAGAAGGAAGTGCAAACTTTTCTACCATGGCCCGAACCAAGCAGACCGCCCGTAAATCCACTGGAGGAAAAGCTCCCAGGAAGCAGCTCGCCACCAAGGCTGCCAGGAAAAGCGCCCCGGCCACCGGAGGCGTGAAGAAGCCCCACCGTTACAGGCCCGGTACCGTGGCTCTGAGAGAGATCCGTCGCTACCAGAAATCCACCGAGCTGCTGATCCGCAAGCTGCCCTTCCAGCGCCTGGTCCGAGAGATCGCTCAGGATTTCAAGACCGACCTGCGCTTCCAGAGCTCCGCTGTCATGGCTCTGCAGGAGGCCAGCGAGGCTTACCTGGTCGGCCTGTTTGAGGACACCAACCTGTGCGCCATCCACGCCAAGAGGGTCACCATCATGCCCAAGGACATCCAGCTGGCCCGCCGCATCCGCGGAGAGCGAGCTTAAACTGACCTGGGAGACCAGAAACACAACGGCTCTTTTAAGAGCCACCTCCATATTCACTCTAAGAGTTTATCCCACTGCAACATGAATATTACAATAACTGTTCATGTTTAAAACTAACAAATACACGATTACTTTTTAACAATAACTATGTATAAATGTCTCACAATATGGTGCTTTACCTAAAATCTGATGTAACAAGATGCATTATTTATTTCAACAGTTCGTTACTTAATATAACCGAGTGTAGAAGCTGTTCAAGAAGGCAATTGAAGACAATGGAGTTTAAAACAGCTAAATGTATTTATGGAAGAGGTAGATTACATTTTTATGTCGGCGTTAGATACTCTACTAGAATTGGCTTGTCTTTGCTTTTTATTATAGTGTCACCCATTTATTTTCTATGACCGCCAAGATTTGACCAGAAACAATACAAATGTCCTAAATTTGAATGAAACAGCTTCCCTTCACAAACAATTGTGAACGTGATATTTTTGTGTTTTGATGCCCAGTGTGGAGGATATTATGCCAAAAATTGGTCAGATTCGACACAAGAGAGTTAATCTATCACGTGAAACATCAGTTCTGACGATCTTTCTGGCTTACAATTTACAATTTATTTGAGTTGTGAGATTAATCACAGAAGTTTAAGGTCAGAATTCTGTGATTAATTTCAGAACTCAAATAAAATGTAAACTGTTCATGTGGCCCTAATCATCTTCTGTATAGTCTACATTGAAGTCGGTTTTTCATGAGACATTTTTATTTTGAAAATCCAAGACACTGCATAGCGGAAGTGCTGTGTAAACATGACACCAACGGTTTTCTGATTGGGCGACGATTTTGAAGCTCCAACTGACCAATGAACAAGCAGCTCGACAGACATATAAACCGTTTCCCGACAGTAGCAAGTCATTCTCTGATTCACTAGTCAAAAAGGAAACAACGACAATGTCTGGAAGAGGCAAAACCGGCGGCAAGGCTCGTGCCAAGGCAAAGACCCGCTCATCTCGTGCCGGTCTTCAGTTCCCGGTCGGCCGTGTTCACAGGCTGCTGCGCAAAGGAAACTATGCCCAGCGTGTCGGTGCCGGAGCCCCGGTGTATCTGGCGGCGGTGCTCGAGTACCTGACCGCTGAGATCCTGGAGTTGGCGGGAAATGCCGCTCGCGACAACAAGAAGACCCGTATCATCCCCCGTCACCTGCAGCTGGCCGTCCGCAACGACGAGGAGCTCAACAAGCTGCTGGGCGGAGTGACCATCGCTCAGGGCGGCGTGCTGCCCAACATCCAGGCGGTGCTGCTGCCCAAGAAGACCGAGAAGGCTGCCAAGAAGTAAACTCGACCAGTTTCTTCAGACCAAAACAAAGGCTCTTTTAAGAGCCACCCACTGACTTCATAAGAGTTATCCTTATTTATGTTTATTTTAACATCAGTTGTCTATGCACGTTGGCCTGGCTTCATACTAGAACAGAATGATTCTTACAATGCTGTTAATAGCCAAAAATGATTGTATTTCTTTTATGAATAGGCTGCAAATAACACCGGTGTATACTACAACTGCTTAACCAATACTCACTGCATAATTTGTATTCACCGTATATTCAGCCCGCTCTTGGCTGAATATATTCATAGTATTCTGTTACATCACCACACGGCCATGTTGGTAGGAAAATGACAGGTTGACAGGTGATTGTAATAAATTAACAGGTTACTACAATCAAATGACAAACAGCCAATGAGCTGTGTGTATTGTAAAGCACCATATTAGTAGGAAATGCATGTGACATCATGGGGATACTATGAATAGGCTGTCTCTGCTTTGGAGAGAATATCACCTTAATTTTTAGGACCTTTGGCCTGCTGATCCTGGAACAGTTTGACAGAAGGAAGGCTGCTGCTGGCTTCAGGGATTTAATTCTCCAAAAAACTCCAGAGAGGATTATCAGCAGGAAGGCTCTTAACCTCTATACTATCTCTCAAATTGTAATTTACACAGTATCTCAGAGTCATATATATTTTTTTTTTTTCAAGAGTTTCTGGTTGCCGTGGTGGCTCGAAACATATTGACAGCTTGAACATCAGCCAATACAGCCAGACGAACCTGATATCTCTGGTATTAACTTAAAAGACACTGGGATTTTCGTTTAATGTAGTTTTCATAGAACAACTAAGTAAGTACCTTGGTCCACAAATGCCATTCCTCTTCATCAACCAACATGAATATGAGTCGAAGAAATGTGAATGAGCTACTCTTAACTCCCAAAGAAGCACTAGTAACCCCTTTAAATAAATATCCCCTTAATCTTGACTCCTTATTTTCAAATAAAATAATTTTTCCATTAATTTCCACAAAAGTCATGAAAAATCCCTTAATTATGTCTGTGAATCATGAAGGCTATATTATTTTGAGTGAATAATTAATAATAAATAAATAATAATTGATTTGATATATACATTTTTTTGTAATAGGGAAATTGAGGACATTTCAAGGACACAATTGAGGGGTTTGGTTTCGTATTGTATGGTTTCAGTCTTCTGCAAAAAGGGGATGAGAGCAGACAGTCAGTAGGTCAAACTGTAACGTGTTTTGTTGTATTCATATTCATGATGTGAACTGATCGTGCAGTGTCTCTTTAAGCTGCAGGAGAGGCCACACCGCCCCACACAGCGCGCGCCTCCTGCTTCACTCACGTCCTCAGATCAGCTTTATATAAGAGGTCGGTGGCACGGTCAGCATTAGTTTTTCTTGACCTTGAAAAGCAGCAAGATGAGCGGAAGAGGTAAAGGAGGAAAAGGACTCGGCAAAGGAGGCGCCAAGCGTCACCGTAAAGTTCTCCGTGATAACATCCAGGGAATCACCAAACCCGCCATCCGCCGTCTGGCTCGCCGCGGCGGTGTCAAGCGTATCTCCGGTCTGATCTACGAGGAGACCCGCGGGGTGCTCAAGGTCTTCCTGGAGAACGTCATCCGTGATGCCGTCACCTACACCGAGCACGCCAAGAGAAAGACCGTCACCGCCATGGATGTGGTGTATGCTCTGAAGAGGCAGGGCCGCACTCTGTACGGCTTCGGAGGTTAACTTCATTTACCAGCTAACATCAAACACAAAGGCTCTTTTAAGAGCCGCCCACTTAATTATGAAAAGAGGAAATCCTTTGTGTATATAATTATGATTCTGACTTAAATATTGTGAAGAAGTGTAAAAGTTTTGCCTTCGATGTAGTTCAACATAAAACGCCGTAAACCTTAACAATTTAACCTGCCGTTATACTTAATACAATGGCCTTTTTATGGTCGATAATGAATCCTCATTTAATACGCTTTTCCATAAGTCACACTTCATAGTCAAAGACACCTTGTGCTAAAACCCTTGAAGAGCGACTTTCTGCTCCCACTCATCTTGTCTTTACACGTGTTAAAACGCTGTGGATGAACTTCAACACCAGAGAAAAAATCTCGCTTGAAATAAATTGCTGTCTGATTCATATTAATTTAATCTATGTATAACGCATTTAAACCCCTGTGCACTGATTATTCACAATTCATCCGCCCGTTCCTTTTCCCGGTATGAAGTCACCCTCCCATCCGCCTTATGCAATTCTTAAACTAAATAGAGGCTATAGACATTATCTTATAAAAAGCAGTGGCAATATGCCTATTGCAGTATGTCATTAGGTCTGATATATTATGCCATATGAAATAATCAACTGTTTCATCAGAGATAGCAGTGAGAGTGTGTATTGTGGTTCCATGGTGTAATGGTTAGCACTCTGGACTCAGATCTATCCATTCTAGTTCTGTGGGAGAGAGTTCCTTGTGTGGCGCATGCCCAGTGTGGCTGCAAAACTCTACCAATCGTATAGGAGGAACAGCACAGCTTAATTTGCATCAGCTGTCTACAAAACCATCCGCTCTGCTCTCCTCTGCTTATTCTTTGCTGTAAAGTAGTAAGATCTCGTCATGCCTGAACCCGCAAAGTCAGCGCCCAAGAAGGGCTCTAAGAAAGCCGTGACCAAGACCGCCGCCAAGGGCGGCAAGAAGCGCAGAAAGACCAGGAAGGAGAGCTACGCCATCTACGTGTACAAGGTGCTGAAGCAGGTCCATCCCGACACCGGCATCTCCTCCAAGGCCATGGGCATCATGAACTCGTTCGTCAACGACATCTTCGAGCGCATCGCCGGTGAGGCGTCTCGCCTGGCTCACTACAACAAGCGCTCCACCATCACCTCCAGGGAGATTCAGACCGCCGTCCGCCTGCTGCTGCCCGGTGAGCTGGCCAAGCACGCCGTGTCCGAGGGCACTAAGGCGGTCACCAAGTACACCAGCTCCAAGTAAACCGCCTGGAACTACATCCACCCAAAGGTCCTTTTAAGGGCCACACACTACTTCAACAAAGAGCTCATTTTTTTGGTATGGGGTGTACAGTCATATTTTTTTTTTTTTTTTTTTTTTTTTTTGTATGGTTTGCTTTATTTAATGTGTTTTGTACCAAAGCAATTAAAACTACTCTTGCTGCTGCTGTGAACTCCATCTATTGGTGTTAGGAAGTTCGAGTCTTCTGTCAGTCTTCTTGTTGATTAGTCATTTTAGTCATGTCATTTTGAGTCGGTACATCTAAATTAACCGAACATTCCTGCTTTTTTTTTTTTTCTTAGACTGAGCTATCTGGTCTTCCGGGCGTTCTGTGTGCCTACACACAAGTGTTGTACTCGTTTTAGGCCAATAGAGGGCTATATATAGTTTAACTAGTTTTATTGATTCCACTTGATTCTTGATGCTCTGGTGTGTGTGAGAGGTCAATTGTCATCAACTTATCATCCCTACAAAAAAGCAGTAGTTCTTTTGTGGTAAAGAACTGCAGGCACAGTGTCATTTGCAGGATGTCAGCGACGAGTAGCATTCAGTACCGATACCATGTTTGAGTCGAGTTCCAGTATTCCGTATGCGGGTTACATATGTACTGGAACTCGAGAACCCGAATGAATGGCTCACTCAATGAGCAGTACATTGGTGAGCAAGCCACTCATTCAGGTTCTGGAGTTTCAGTACATACTCGTATACTGAATACTCAAACAGCTCAACTTGGAAGTAGTATCGAACTCTAGAGATGCTGCTCATCTCAAACAGCTTGCATATAGTGATTTGAAAGTGAAACTACAAAACCGGAAGGAACAATGTACTACTTCCCCAAAGAACGGATTTGAAACTGCGATATCTTTGTTTGTTAAGGTACATGGTGATCATTCAATTGTTTAATGAGCTTTGATGGAAACTCGGGAGGAACCCGTACAGACATGATATGTTTCGAGCTCGAGAATGATTAGTTCAAAATTATTTGTTCGTTCTTTTTGGACCAGCACTACCATCTATTAATCAGATGCAATAAATCACTGAACAATTCTGGATGTTTCATTCCACTCCCAGGTATGTGAAGGAGCCATTCATTATGCAATTCATGCTAAACATATCAGATTTAAGACTAGAATAATAATAGTACTCCAGCAGATATAGCAGTGTGTTGTGGTGTCCAGACAATGTGGCCTTAACAGAGCAACACTGTCTATGTTGAAGCTGTTTTTTCACAGTCCTGAAAGCAGTTTATTTTACTCTGCGCAACAATTTGTTTCTGTCACACATGACATCTTTTCTAAATGACATAGTATTGATGTTTACTTCATCTATTCCCACTTCAGCTACCATACAAGTAACTATGGCTCTAATGTTAGTCTGAAGATTTCTATAGTAGATGGCAGTCCAATCATTCATTCCTTCCAGCTGAATCTTCCTCAGTGTCTCCATCAGTCTGAGCTCAGATTCCTCTCTGCCTCCATAAAGTGCTGAGAGAGAAAACAGATTTCTCCCCGTCGGGGAATTGAACCCCGGTCTCCCGCGTGACAGGCGGGGATACTGACCACTATACTAACGAGGAGAGATGCTGAAAAATTGTACCAGGTCATGTGGTAGTGACACTTGCGACCTCTCTAAACCTGTTTCCATTCATTATCTATGGGAGTTCTAAAACACTACGGATGTGATATGGGACCACCCTGTTGGGTGGGTGTGTCAGTGTCCCATTGCCCTAGAAATGCTTCCTCCTTTCCTTCATTACCTCCTCCTTTCCTTCATCGTCTCCTCCTTTCCTTCATCACCTCCTCCTTTCCCGCATGATCCAGAAACTAATGTTTGCCATCTTGCCAACTGTGTCATTATATGTCTCTAAACCTGTTTCCATTCATTATCTATGGGAGTTCTAAAACACTATGGATGCAATATATTTTTGGCCACAGCGTTGGAGTCAATGGGATGGTGGCGCTGTTCACACTTTTACTGACCAGGGAGAGACTTCAAAAAATCAAAAAGTTTAAATGTCTAACTCAGCTGTTACTGGAACGTCCAAATGTGAATGTGTCTCCTATTTTAGGGTTAGGCTTCGTAAACTCTGATCTTAGATGAAAATAAAGATTTTCCATGAACCAGGAGGAGAAACTTTATTGCTCCCATCTTTCCATCTAAACATTAATCTCCTCATCCATCATGGAGCAGAACATCCTCTATTCATGTGGGTAGGACAGAGTGAATCAGATTCTACAGCTTCTAGATCGGTTTAATGTTTAATTGAGAATGTTTTCTATTTCATTCAGATCTCCTAAAGAATTAAATAAGGTTGTTTCCGCCCGGTCTCGAACCGGGGACCTTTCGCGTGTTAGGCGAACGTGATAACCACTACACTACGGAAACTGCTGCTTATGCATGTATATGTGTGTGTGTGTGTGTGTAACAGTGTGTGTTCAAACCTGCTTACTTGTATACTATTATTCAGCTGATTGCCACGTGTGTATTCACATGGATGTGTGTGTGTGTGTGTGTGTGTTTACTTAAGCCAAAATTGGGGACTTTCGTCAGCACACACACGCAATAAATCGAGAATCCTTTAGAAGCCGTGGAAACTTTGCCCACAATGCCAAAGTTTTGAGGGAGGGAGCTGGACAGCTGGAGGCCTGCTACAGACCACGAGAGTGTAGACGTGCCATTGATTTTATTCATTGTTTTCATTGTCAAGGACTCTATGCCAAGAAAACATTGTGGAAGCACATGAAAATCTGCCCAGCTAAGAAAAAAAACGGTGATGAATCCAGCATTGGGAAGGGGCGAGTTTGATCCAAATGTGCCCTTAAAACTGCCATTGCGTGAGATTAGTGAGGGCTTGAAGAGTGTGATTTCCTGCATGACCTATGATGAGGTCACTCAGATGATCCAAAATGACAAACTTCTCTTGCAGTTTGGACAACACCTGTTTGATCTAAACGGGTCAAGAAAGAACAGACATGACTACATAAGGCAAAGACTTCGAGAACTTGGGCGACTATTACTTGTGGCTCAGAAGAATACTCCTATCCGGAAGGCAGAGGACCTTCATCAATCCTGCAAACTTCAATCATGTGATATCTGCAGTGAAAGAGTTGGCTGGGTACAATCCGGAGAACAACACGTTCTGCACACCTTCCTTAGCCCTCAAAATTGGCAACAGTCTGGGTATAATCTCTGAGCTTGTAGAGAGTGATAATTTGCCCACAGTCGACAGAGACTGGAGCCTTGTAGAATTCGCTCGAGAATTCAAGACCATTAAAAAATTCAGATGGAAGAGATTGATTACCAGAGGCGCAACAACCACTCTGAGAGAGTCAAAGTGGAATGCACCACAGATTATCCCTTTCACTGAAGATGTCAAATGTTTGGACTCTGACATGGAGAATGCTGACAGTGCGTCCCTCTGCAAACAACTATGCAACACTTGCCAAAGTGACACTTGCTCAGCTGATAATTCTCAGCCACATTGTAGATTAGATTATAAATTATAGATACTGATTATAGAAATCAAACTCATGATGCGCTTACCACGTTTTTGTTCTATTAAAACATTCAAGGCCCTCCTACCACAGTGTTGTAGCCTACCCCCCCATCTGGAGATGGTACCATACTGTACATGCCAAAAATGACATAGATATATAAACATAGATTCTACGTGTTTTTGCCTTAGAATCCGACCCATAAGGATGAAGAGCTCTATACACATATGTTAGATTAGCTTCATTTCTTTCTTTCAAAAATTTGGCCTCCCTGCTTAACTTAAAAGTTGCAGCACTACACCTATGGACCTCCCTATCTAAAATAACTGATTACGCACTCTCAGATCTGGCTAACAGCTTGCTCGTCCGGTTCCCCAGTACCAAGCTCCGCACCATGGGGGATCTGGCCTTCTGCTCTGCTGCACCAGGCTTGTGGAACAGCCTCGCTAACCATCTAAGGGCAGCGCAGACCATGAACTTTTCACAGGCCTAAAAACCTTTTTATCCATGAAGGCTTTTAAGTGATTATTTTCTTTGTTTTTAACTCTGTAGCACTTTGATTCACTGTGAATCAAAAGTGCCGTACAAATAAAATGCAATACATTATTTTTATTATTACTTCCATTTAGACATAAACATAATTAGCCTAAATCTTTAGCATGCTGATATAACCTGATATTGTCAGAAGCATGTTCAAATAATTAAAAAATTGTTGTTGTATTAGATTTTTTATTATTAGTTTATTACTGTAGGCCTATTTATTGCTTTCATATAAACTTGTTTAAAAACGCGGGACACTTCAAATTTGAATAACGCTTGACGTCAAAGTAGCGGTCAGAAGACAAAGCACACTGTACTCTTCTCATTTAAATTTGGCGCTCAGTGCTTTTGATTTTAACCCTAACCCCCGTTTATGTACTGGATATTAACGTTGAGCACATTGGATGTCAGAAAATAAAAAGACATGCACAACATTAACCCTCCTGTTGTGTTCCGGTTGAAGTGAACCGATTTACAAGTTTTCTCTCTGAAAAATATAGTTCATTTAATCTGATTGTCATAAGGGTCCATGACTTTGTCCACACAGGGCATCTGAACACACAAAATACATTTTGATAATTTTCATAACATTTTGGGTGTTTTATTTAACTTTTGTACACCTGTGGTGTTCCCGGTCAAAAATGACCAGTCATTAGAAATTAATGGGTGAGACTACAATTAGTGTATAAAATTGAGTTCAGGCACATGCCCATTCATCAGATGGACACACTTCCTCTCCCAGACCCCCACATGCATGTGTGTTTGAGCACACACACACACACACCTCACTCCCCTTCTTGGCTTCCATGGCAACCCCCAATAGAATCTTTCCCCCAGGGGAACCACACCTGTTGGCATTCTCATAAACAATCGCAACATTGTTTCAATAATATATAGAACTTTTCTCGCAGCTCTGGTATATAAAGCTTTTTTGAGGCCTTGCTCACAATTCATTCTGTGGCAGCACAATGACCAAACAATATACTGTATGTGAGGCTCTTGATCTTATCTTTGATCATGACACTGGTGAGGAGGAGAGGCCAGAAAACTGACAGTGAAGATGCAGTAAAGTTTTCATGTGTAGTTTTGGGACTATGTCCTTTCTTTACTATATAATAAAATCATACTGGTCGAAGGGAACACAGATGTTATTTTGTGCCACTATTTAAAAATTTGAAATGGTTTCAAAACAAATGTCCTTGTTAAACTTTGACACAAAGTAGTCTGTGATAAATAGCACAATATGTTTCATCTGAGTATTTGTTAGTCAAAATAATTCATACATTATGCTTTTTTTTTTTATTCAAAAACTAGTTGTATAAGCTCAGGTCAATGAGGCCTACAGGCCATGAATAGCAAATAGAAGTTCAAAACTTGTAATATTCACAAGAACTTAAGTTGATAAAAAGATCTAACACAACATTAGGTGATAATATGTATTATGTATTATTATGGCTTTATAATCAGCTGTAATGGGGCGGTCATTTTGGACCGGGAACACAGAATTAATTAACATGAAACTAACAAAACAGGAGAGTTAAACTCATGTTGACGGGATCTAAGAGAAAGAAAACCCTTTGAAGTCAGTGGGTGGCTCTTAAAAGAGCCTTTGGTTTGGTTTGGAGAAACTGGTCGAGTTTACTTCTTGGCGGCCTTCTCGGTCTTCTTGGGCAGCAGCACCGCCTGGATGTTGGGCAGCACGCCGCCCTGAGCGATGGTCACTCCGCCCAGCAGCTTGTTGAGCTCCTCGTCGTTGCGGACAGCCAGCTGCAGGTGACGGGGGATGATACGGGTCTTCTTGTTGTCGCGAGCGGCATTTCCTGCCAACTCCAGGATCTCAGCGGTCAGGTACTCGAGCACCGCCGCCAGATACACCGGGGCTCCGGCACCGACACGCTGGGCATAGTTGCCTTTGCGCAGCAGCCTGTGAACACGGCCGACCGGGAACTGAAGACCGGCACGAGATGAGCGGGTCTTTGCCTTGGCACGAGCCTTGCCGCCGGTTTTGCCACGTCCAGACATTGTCGTTGTTTCCTTTTTGACTAGTGAATCAGAGAATGACTTGCTACTGTCGGGAAACGGTTTATATGTCTGTCGAGCTGCTTGTTCATTGGTCAGTTGGAGCTTCAAAATCGTCGCCCAATCAGAAAACCGTTGGTGTCATGTTTACACAGCACTTCCGCTATGCAGTGTCTTGGATTTTCAAAATAAAAATGTCTCATTAAAAACCGACTTTAATGTAGACTATACAGAAGATGATTAGGGCCACATGAACAGTTTACATTTTATTTGAGTTCTGAAATTAATCACAGAATTCTGACCTTAAACTCAGAGTTTTGTTGTAGAACTGTTGAAATAAAATATAAATAATATGGTTGTGTGATGATTACGGGTTATGAGTGTTGAGACATTTATATTTAGTATTGTTAAGTAATGGTGTATTTGTTACAGTTTTAAACATGAATAGTTAGGTTGCAGTGGGATAAACTCTTCTAGTGAATATGGAGGTGGCTCTTAAAAGAGCCGTTGTGTGACTGATGACAGGTCGGTTTAAGCTCGCTCTCCGCGGATGCGGCGGGCCAGCTGGATGTCCTTGGGCATGATTGTGACCCTCTTGGCGTGGATGGCGCACAGGTTGGTGTCCTCAAACAGGCCGACCAGGTAAGCCTCGCTGGCCTCCTGCAGAGCCATGACAGCGGAGCTCTGGAAGCGCAGGTCGGTCTTGAAATCCTGAGCGATCTCTCGGACCAGGCGCTGGAAGGGCAGCTTGCGGATCAGCAGCTCGGTGGATTTCTGGTAGCGACGGATCTCTCTCAGAGCCACGGTACCGGGCCTGTAACGGTGGGGCTTCTTCACGCCGCCGGTGGCCGGGGCGCTTTTCCTGGCAGCCTTGGTGGCGAGCTGCTTCCTGGGAGCTTTTCCTCCAGTGGATTTACGGGCGGTCTGCTTGGTTCGGGCCATGGTAGAAAAGTTAGCACTTCCTTCTGAAGAGCAGAGGAAAATATGTGGTTTGAGAGCGAATCTCGGCTTTATATAGGCAACGCCGGGGCGCTGCCATACGCTGATTGGTCTGCCCGAGGGAAGCGCGCGCTTCAGCAGCTCACCTATTGGCGCTTTGGAAAGCCCGCCTAAAATTCAAACTAAACCACTCCTCCACAGCAGCGGCAGAAACGGCTTTTACTGAAAAGGGTAAATATTTTATATATTTTACTGTTGAAGTATTTTAAATAACTTTTTTCACTCAGATGTGGAAAAGATAACCAGCAAAATAATGGTAAGACTAAAGATTAAATGAAAAACAATAGAAATACATAAAGATAAACTAAAATAATAAAAGTAAACAGTGGTGTGTGAAGAATGGAAATCACATTTCTTACAGGTATGGATTTACTTATTAAAATATATGCAACAATTTATAAACAAGTAGACAATATGCAGTAGTTATACATGTGATAAGATATTCTAGCATTCATATGGACAGGTTTTTATGATGCATTTATGTAGTTAGTGCTCTGTCTGTATAGAATATGGATTAAAAAATATACATGGTGGGAAATTAACATCAGTTTGTTTTGTTATTTTTCAGATGGAAAGACTGTTGAGTCAAACCTGTCATTGAGTCTATGGGATTAGAATAAGTATCCAACAATAAAGGATTTACCTCTTGACTCATCACACAATATAATGCGTAAGTATTTTACATATTTATATAATATATTTTTTATATTTATATATTTTACATATTTACATATTAAGTAACTCAAATGTGCTAATGTGTAATTTATCCACAGAATATGCGGATACTTCTTTGTCTACAATCAAAAGGGGAAAAAAAACAACAGGGGTTGTCTGCCACATTTACAATATGTGACAAAGTAACTTTTTAGCTTTATAGGTAATAGGTTTATAGGTTATATCATAAAAAAAAAAACAAGTAAGGAAACTGCTCTTCCGTGGATGTTGTGGGTGGCTCTTAAAAGAGCCTTTTGGGAGCAACAGTGGCAACGCCGGAAGCTTACTTCTTCTTCGGTGCTGCTTTCTTAGCTGCAGTCTTTGCTGCTTTGGGCTTGGCAGCCTTCTTCGCGGCAGGTTTCTTAGCAGCAGCGGGCTTCTTCACCGCCTTCTTGGGACTCTTGGTCGGCTTCTTGGGGCTCTTAGCTGGTTTCTTGGCCGCTGGGGCTTTCTTCGCCTTCTTCGGGGATTTCTTAGCGGCTACAGTCTTCTTAGCTACGGTCTTCTTCTTCGGGCTCTTGACGGGTTTCTTGGCAGCGGGCTTCTTGGCTTTCGGAGCTGCTTTCTTGACAGCCGGCTTCTTGACCTTTTCAGCCTTCTTGGCGATCTTGAAGGAGCCGGAGGCCCCGGTCCCCTTGGTCTGGACCAGAGCGCCTTTCTCCACCAGCTTCTTGATGGCGATCTTGACGCGGGCCTTGTTCTTCTCCACGTCGTAGCCTCCGGCAGCCAGGCTCTTCTTGACGGCAGCCAGAGACACGCCGCTCCGCTCCTTGGAGGCGGACACAGCTTTAGTGATCAGCTCACTGACGCTGGGGCCGCTTTTCTTCGGCTTCACGGCCTTCTTCTTCGCTGGTTTGGCCGTTTTAGCCGGGACGGCAGCGGCGGGTGCAGCTGGAGCGACTTCTGCCATTGTTCTCTTCTAGTCTGTTCTGCTTCTCACAGCTCTACAGAGTCTGACTGGACTGTTTGTCGACGCAGAGCAAGAGGCGGGACTTATACACAGCATGAGGACCGTGTAGACTCAACACACACAGCCGCTCTGTCTGTCCTGTTGAAATGTGGCGACACTTGTGTTTTCTCTTCCACATTTTAGAGATAAAAGACACAGATCGGAGCAGTTTTGAAGTGTAACTGTTATTGGAGCAGTGAGAAAACTTGTTTCCTCTCGGGATGACGTCATGTTTAGCAATGAGGAGACTTTCATTTTATTCAGGAAAGCCTCAAACCTCTCCAAAACACCGTTACAGCATTCAACCCGCAGCGGGTTTTCTTCACATTTCGTCTCGTAAAATGGTTTAATATGCTTTACATTCCAAACAACACTAGTTGTCCAGTAAGCAGAGATCTCTGACAAGGGAATAACAGTAAAAATACTGTATTGGTGTGATTTGTTTTGTTTTAATCGGCAGATTGTTTGGTGTCAGTAAACACACTGATGCTGGCGGTGACCTCCTGTGAGAGATTGTTCCTGAGGCTTTATCTTTCTGGCTCCGGTGAATGCTGCAGTGATGATTAATGAAACTGAAAATATTTTTTGTTAAAGTTTGTGATATTCTCTAATTTTACATGAAAGTAGCCCAAACATTTATTTTCTACAATGGACACAAATATCCTGACTTCCAGTGCAATGTGATCCAACTTGCCAAAGTCCATTAGACTGAAATATCATTCTGTTTTTATCTTTTTTATTTTTTTTTTATGTGTGGAAAGCTACATTTAAACGCACAGGTAAAAGGGAGTGAAGCTCATTGTTTGTGGTTAAGAAGGCTGATCTCCCCAAAAATTTGACTATTCTTCTTCTTCTTCTTTCAAAGACTATTCTTTTGGGGAGATCAACCTTCTTAACCACAAACAATGAGCTTCATTCCCTTCTTTGCCTATTGATATGTAAACCTTGACTCCAAATATCAATTTATTTGATACCAAAGTAGTGCTCCTCAGCCTCATTCCATGTACCCTTTAAAGCACTTCAGCCTCTTTACTCTGTGAGTAACAGCAGTTGCTTGGAGATCATTTGAATTTTGTTCCTGATTTTATCCCAGTAATTTACAGTGTTTCTGTTTGATACTTAATCCTTATTAAAAACTTGTGATTCTCAGCTCTTCACAACTTTTGGAATACACTATTATTTATTTGATTATTTATTTATTTATTTTATTGTTTGTCCATTCATTTATTTATTTATGAAGTCTCAGATGGATCCGTTTCTTGCTGAATACAGTTTTTTCTGATTGCTTAGGCACTATCTTTGAAACTATAGGCTATTTTTGCAAAACTCTACACACTAACCACAAAACCTTACACCAAACCAGCAAAACATTATACATCTCTTGCAAAAGTAAACAATTCTTGCAAAACTCTTCAAACTCTTTTAAAACATTGTGTTTTTGCGTCAATACAGTACACACAAACCATCATTTGAATAAGCACACGAAGCACCAACTACGCACTGATAGTATAAATGAAAAACACTTGTGGCTTTTGCTTTTTCTGTGTGCAGGGCATAGCAGTTTGCAATACTGTAAAGTTTTGTCATACATGTAGTAACGTAAACAAACAGAGATGTATAATGTTTTGCTGGTTTGGTGTAAGGTTTTGTGGTTAGTGTGTAGAGTTTTGCAAAAATAGCCTATAGTTTCAAAGATAGTGCCTAAGCAATCAGAAAAAACTGTAATAGGAATAGGAGTAGGAATAGGAAAAGACAACTTATTTCTTATCTTATCTTATCTCTGCCACAAATCAGACAAGATAAATGTGTTTGTTTCAGGTGTCCATTGTTTGAAAACTGTGATGTAACAAAGTGTGTTAAAAATGTATTATCTACTGTCTTTACAAATATATGTTTAATTTAATGTACAGACAGAATGCCTCGTTGAGATTAAGAATCTCTTTTTCAACAGGGACCTGGCCAAGGAAAGGAGCACAAAGTTACAGATGCTACAACAAACATTACATTTACATAACATTACAGCATTATACATGATTAACAAAGATTCATTACTGAAAGCAATTTCC
Organism: Centroberyx gerrardi; assembly: GCF_048128805.1. Lineage (NCBI taxonomy): Eukaryota > Metazoa > Chordata > Actinopteri > Beryciformes > Berycidae > Centroberyx > Centroberyx gerrardi. Next base: position 6,275,055 of record NC_136007.1, on the reverse strand, counting down.
ACTATGGGAAAAAACAATTACAATTTTCACTCCCTCCCTACCTTTAACCATTGCTTTAAAATCATTCAATGAGACAAGCTCATTAAGCTAATTTCAGCTCCTTCTGGAGCTCGTTCCACGCCACAGGGGCTGAGAACTGAAATGCCTTTTTACCAAACTCTGTACAAGCCATTTTTACATTCAGTAAAAGCAAGTTTTGTGTCTGCTGGACAATGTACATACATAAATAAAATGGGAGTTGTTTCAGTACTGCTTTATAAATAAAAAAATATACCAGTGACTCAGCCTACATAATGCCAGAGAAGGCCAACCCACTTTCCGATAGAGAATACAGTGATGAGTTTATAGATTTACAGTTTGTAAATACATACATATAAAATGTCTCCATAATCTATTGCAGGTAGAAAAGTAGCTGAGACAAGCCTTTTTCTCACCTCAAAAGAAAAGCAGGACTTATTTCTCAAATAAAAACCCAGCTTGAGTAAGCCTTTTTACCAGGGACTCTATATGATACCTAAAAGTAAGACCATCGTCTATTAAAAAACCCAGGCACTCATAAGTTGACACTCTTTCAATTGGTTTATCCTGCATTGTAGTAATATGAGGTAAAGACTGCACTTTCTTTGATCTGGTAAATACCATCAGCTTGGTCTTATCAGCATTCATAATAAGCTTCAGCTGACACAGCTGCACTTGTACAGTATTAAAAGCGCATTGAAGTTCCACAAAAGCCTTATTTAATGAATCTGCACAAGAATAAATTAGTGTCATCTGCATATAAATGAAAATTAGATAGATAGATGAAATTATAGATAGATAAATTGTGAAAAGAAGAGGTCCAAGGACTGAACCCTGTGGCAGCCCCTTGTGAATAGTTAAAATATCAGATGTCACACCATCAAACTGGACATACATGTTTTATTTGACAAGTAATTTCTGAACCACCCTACTGCCTTTTCAGATAAACCTATATTGACTAGTCAATATAGGTCACTGCGCATGATGTCATGATCAACTGTGTCAAAGGCCTTTGACACGTCAATAAAGAGAGAGACACAATGCTGCTTCTTATCCAAAGAACTAATAACATCATTAATGACTTTCATTGCTGCCATTGTGGTGTCATGTTGTTTTCTAAAGTCTGACTGGTACGGAACTAATATATTATTATCTTTTAAAAAACCCTTGATCTGATCACACACCAGTGACCACACAACAGTTGTGATATGGTGACATTCATAAAAAACATGTGACAGTTTCTGGTGCCATGCAAAAAGGACACTCATTCCCGGTCCCTCCCTCCACTCGTGCTAAGAAGCTGTTGGTCACCAGGGCCCCGTGACTTATCCTCCACTGTAGGTCGCCTGACCTTCTAGGGAGTGGCAGCTTATGCAGCACTCTCCATCTGCACCCTGCAGTGCTCTGTGACATGCCTTCCCAATTCCTGGTGACCCAACCTTCAGTGCCTAGGTAAACTCCTAGCAGTTTGATGCCTGTCTGAGCCCACTGCAACCCTCCCGGTAGGTGTCGAGGTTCAGCCCCACTCCACGCCCCGCACTGCAGTGCCTCTGATTTAGCCCAGTTCACCCTAGCAGATGATGCTTCCTGATAGACCCGAAGACTGTCCTCCACTACATCTTGCCTGTCCCTATTAGATAGTCTGCATATGCATATAACCATTCAAGACATTTTCAATACAGGATGAGCCGTGGTTTTCAGTGTTGTCTCATCTGATCTGATCATGTCTGTTAGGACTCGGAGAGACATGCGGCACCGTCGCATTAAACAAACAGTTTATGTAGTGTAGCGGTTATCACGTTCACCCAACACGCGAAAGGTCACCGGTGCGAAACCGAACAAAAACAACTGTAGCCTATTTCATCCTGTAGGAGCTTTGAATGATCTGGACAGCAAACAAACTCAAGCAGACACAGTTGAATCTGGATAATATGAGCAGATTAAAAATTGTGTTGAAAGACGAAAGCAAAGCGTCTCCTACTGGTTCAAATTTTCCTCTTCCTCTCTTGTCTGATCTCTACAAGACACTTTCCAACTTTATTTAGCATAGCACAACATAGCACTTCTCTAAAATCAGAGTTTAATACGCACACAAAACGGCCAAACTAAGTGTAAAATATGAATAATGTAATATAGGCTATATAAGGAGATAAAAAAAACGTCATCAAAATCATCATCAGGTATTTCCATATTTCATTGTAGCATTTCCATATTACAGGGGCTTGGTGTTTCTCTCACTTGCCGGCAAAAGTGGGAACAGCGCCACCATCCCATTGACTCCAACGCTGTGGCCAAAAATATATCGCATCCGTAGTGTTTTAGAACTCCCATAGAGAATGAATGGAAACGGATTAGAGAGGTCGAGCAGGAAACTCCTACATGTGTTACCACCACGTGACCTGATCCTTACCATGAGCACCTCTCCTCGTTAGTATAGTGGTGAGTATCCCCTGGGAATCCAGTGTGTATGTGTGGACTATTAGGGCCCTGTTTTAATTCCATGCGGCAGAATCTGCATACAAGTCATTTTGGAGGTTCTTCTGTGCTTTTCCTCTTTTTTTTGTGTTCCTCGACTCTCTGCTTTGTTGCCTCAATTTCTCTCTGAAAGAAGGGTGTTAAGAAGAACTCCTCAAAGGGCATTTTGGGGTTTGTGAGGCCCTCTGCACTGTAGATCTTGTACACTTTAGATGAGCAGTAAAAGTATCTGACTTGTCCACTCTGATAGAAAAAGTGAATAGAGGAGCCATCACTTTCATAGCAAGACTTGGGTTGGCCACATGAGAGGCATGTCTTGGTCCTCCTCTTTTGTTGGGGCTGAGGTTGTTGTTGTTGCAGCTGCTGCTTCTCCAAGATGCTGTGGACCATCTCCTCAACAGCAGCTTCTGTCAGAGGAGCAGCAGCCTGTGCTTGGGGATTGATGGCGGCAGGGGGCAGAAGCGTGACTGGAACACTTACTGTTGCACTATTGACAGTAAGCCGCTGCCACAGTTGCTGGGTTTCCATTAGCTTCTCTGGGCTTGTATTAAGAGCAGAACTGGTGTTCTGGAGCTTGGCAAGGTGTTTCACGTATCGTGAGATGTGCGCCCTTGTTGTAGGGTGTAGAAGGCTGTTGGGGTCTGTGCTTGAACTGTGTACCATAGCAGCATAGTCATGATCCACAAGTCTTAGCATGTCCTTACAGCCATGATATTTCGTTAGCAGGCCATCAATTGCCACTCTCATAGGATCTGTCCATCTGCTGTGGTCCAGAACAAACACCCTGCCACCTGTTTTAATTGGTCCTGTTCGTGCACTTCTTGGTGATGCAGAGAGAGGGAGGGGTGGAGTGCTTGGAGGATCTATATAGGTAAGAGAAATAAAGGCACAAGAAAGAATTGTTATAAATCATGCATTTACTGTGAACTAATTCACATTGGCTTACATTAGTTATGTTTTCAATAAGCAATAATGAACCTAAATATCTAAACAGTTCATGTTCACATATTTCCACATTTGAACAGTGACTTAAATTGAGAGAGAGAGAGAGAGAGAGAGAGAGAGAGAGAGAGAGAGAGAGAGAGAATTACCCGTATCCATCCACAGACCTCCAGAGCTCTCTGACTTCACAGGACCACAGGGCACTGGCGGCTGTTGTTGTCGTGGAGGCAGAGCAGGCTGTATTGGAGGCAGACCACGCTGTGACGGAGACAGAGCAGGCTGTGACGGAGGCAGAGTAGGCTGTCGTTGAGGCAGACCACACTGTGATGGAGGCAGAGCAGGCTGTGGCGGAGGTCCCTGAACACCCACTCTACAGTGATGATAATATCACAACTTAAATGACAAGTAAACAACAGCTACATTAACTGATCTGAATCCTTTTTTGCGGACTATTAACTATTTGGTAAGAATTCAATGACATACTTTGAGCCGATGTTTCAGCGGGCTCAGGGAACACCTGCAGCAGCTGTGGAGGGACAGGAACAGTGGTCTTCACGGGGACTGAAGGTTCACCAGTTCCCTCTCCTTTGGTTACTGTGGCTCTTGGTGGATTCCTCGAAACCTGGACCTTGCGTGGTGCAGGAGGACCTGGTAAGGTGAAATATCAATTTTAGAGGATTTGAAACACCAGCCATGACATATTAAATTTAGAGTAATGTGCACCTGATGTAATGATTATGAATATATTTACCACGTAAGAAGGAAGTAGGCACACATAATGGAAGTGTCCCCTGGTTTAGATACTGCTGCCGTTGAACACAAAAAACCCAAGGGCCCCCTTTGAAAGCAGACTTTCAGCTTCCCCGGGAAGAAAAGACCAGGTTTTTGGGCCATGATGATGACTTCTGCACAACTTAAAAGAAGAAAAATAAAACAATTTGCATACTGTGTTGTAAATATATAGACCCCAGTTTAGCATTCTTCTGATAGCCTAAGATCCTCATTGTGTTTGTGTTGAACACAGGTCAAGATTAAATAATGTAGCTGAAGAATAATTTTCTGGTAGATCAACATGATTAGATAGAATTTTACTATTCATTAATGCTGTCACGTAACTAAAAAAACAGAATTGTTGCTTCATATCAATATTCAGTTCAGTTGAATTCTTCTTGCCCCCAAGGACAGAAAAAAAAGAGTAACAAAACAAGAGCCTATCAACACATTTAACGCTATATCAACACATTTATTCATTAACCTATACTATAGGCTACAATGGAGACGTATACAATGAAAACATTACAGTCATAGCTCATCATATTGGCTAAACTATGTGACCTATTAAAAGGCAATACTGTTTATGATGAACATTTGGAGGAAGGCTGATGGCAAAACAGCCTAAACATTGCCAACATTATGTTTAATCAAAGCACGTGCAGCTAAAGACCGATCTTTTTTTTCCCCCACGTTCTGGAGGCATTTTTTAGTAGTTGCACTTCAGCCAAAACTCTGCCCTTTAGTCCCGCTTTAACTAACGTACATACCTATACACTCTGTACTTGTAGTGATGACGGCCAGGCAGTGTCACAACGTTACATTCATAAAATACAAGCAATCAGTAATCGTATATAAAGCAGCTAGCACAAATATTACTATGAATTGATTACTTACTACGTTATTAGCTAAGTAACGTTATATCTCTTACCTGAAGCAGTAGCGCAGCTCTTAAGTTCAACGAACGATGAATGAAAGTAAGAATTAAATGTAGCTCTAAACAGAAATATGTAAGTAAATCAGCAAAAAAAGACGGCGATCACGCACAGAAAACTTTTTTAAACGTCTATCTAGCTAGTCAATCCAACTACCAACCGAGATCTTCTCACTTCTTTCCTCCCCTTTCAACTGCCTTTCACTCTCTCGCCTGCAAAACTCGAAACAGCGCCACGAGTCCATTGGAGTCCACGTTGCGGCCAAAAATATATTACATCCGTAGTGGTTTAGCACTACCATAGAGAATGAATGGGAAACGGTTTAGGGCGGTTTAGCTAAACAACTCTCGGCTCCCGCGCGGGAGACCGGGGTTCAATTCCCCGACGGGGAGTAATCTGTTTTCTCTCTCAGCGCTTTATGGAGGCAGTGAGGGATCTGAGCTCAGACTGATGGAGACACTGAGGAAGATTCAACTGGAAGGAATGAATGATTGGACTCCCATCTACCATAGAAATCTTCAGACTAACATTAGAGCCGTAGTTACTTGTATGGTAGCTGAAGTGGGAATAGATGAAGTAAACATCAGTACTATGTCATTTAGAAACTCTTCTGCTGGTCTGGGATCAGATCCTGCCAGTCTTTGAATAAAGGGCCTTTTTTTCACCTTCTATTGTTGTGTTTATTTCTGTAATAATATATAAGATGATATATACTGCCCAAATTTCCCCATTTGTCTTGCACTCTGTGTTGCTGTGTCACTCAATAAAAACATCAGTTCCATACACAGCATGCTTCACATCATACATAGCCTACATACATTATCATACAAAAAATAAATAAATAAAGTTACGTACAGTACCAATAAAATAATTAAAAGCAACCCATTGCACAACCCCGTTGCATCATGCACCTTTGCAACTATTGCACTGAACACACAACCGCCATAGCTTATTACTGAGAAATGATTGCACATAGCCCCATAGCCTACTACGCTAGCCTACTATTCAGAAACTTAATTGAGGTAGGCACAAAGTCGAGAACACAGAATTTCAACATGGGTCTTCCAGCTGTATTTCTACTGTATTTCTTTGTCATGTACGACCATCGACCCATGACCCCCCACTGCCCTAGGGTCAAATACAGTCTCCTCAGTCTTATTTGCATTTAAAATAAGATAGTTAACATCACATGACATTTCGGAGTGGTAGGCTGATGTTTTTTTTAATTTTTTTTTATCTTTGTGCAGTAAGATGGGGATAGCAGTATCATCCAGAGAATTTTTTTATGTAGTTCCCAGGCTGGCTGCTTGTGCACTCATTTGTGTATGACGTGAAGAGGACTAGTGAGCTGGCGCAGCCTTGTGGGGCACCTGGGCTGACTGATCTAGATTCTGAAAGGGCGTTGTTAAACTTAAAATAATAAATAGTAAATAATAAATATTTCAGCCAACTTACTGTCTCAATCAAAAAAAGGAAAACCACTACATGGACTGATTACCCCCTATTAAAGTAGTATTCATTGTAGGGTAAAGTAATATATCAATCAAAGTGACAATATACTGTAGTAGGCTATATAAACATAGGCTTATGTAAGTTATAATTTGAAGGTTTAAGATACAGAACAGAGACATGTACAGAAAGAAGAAGAAACCAAAATAGTAGGCCTACTGGTAATTGTGTAATTTAACTTTTAGTATGAGCAGTTACATATGACAGTAGAGCATTATGCAATTTCATGGCATTTTGGTTAATTAGTTTACTTTTCAGTTTTAATTGTTAAAATAGAAAGAAAGACGGAAAGAAAGAAAGAAAAAACAAAAAAACGAAAGAAAGAAAGAAAGAAAGAAAGAAAAAGAAAGAAAGAGCCTTGGATCTCCATATATACACAGGAAAAACTTGTGATTTTCAGTCTCATTGTCTCATGTGTCTGGACAAAGAGAGCTATGTGGCTGCAGAATAACTGATATAATAGTTTCTGTAGTGTAGTGGTTATCACGTTCGCCTCACACGCGAAAGGTCCCGGGTTCGAAACCGGGCGGAAACATCCTTATTTCATCTTTGAATGAGCTGGACAGGCAGTGAAATAGCTAACTCTCTGAATAAAATCATAGCAGACACAGAAATCTCTCCTGTCTGATCTCTGCAAAACACTTCCCAAATTAATTTTGCATCTAGAACAAAATAGCACTTCTCTAAAACCTCTCCTCATTAGTACAATGAGACCGTGGTTCGAACTGTCTTTTTGGATCTGAGCTCAGGACTGATAACAGACATTGACAGATATTACTGTTATATCAGATGTGTCTAGTATGAATTGCATAAGGAAAGGTCCCTTCACATACTGGGTAGTGGAGAAGACAGATGCATCATGAGATCTATGGAGCTTCCAATCTACAAATGTTATTGTAGACTTTGTGAGTCATTGTAACTGAGGGATAAGGGTTTCCAGCAGCAAAAATGTGTCAAAGCAGCGTGAATTGCTTTGGTGTGCAGTTAATGTTAGGCTGTATTAAAACCAATAGCAACGACTTATTAACATGTAGATTTCTCTATAGTAATTATGGGAATGAATGAGCTCTTAGCTTAAGGATTTTGGTGGATGTAGTTCAGCGGTTTACTTGGAGCTGGTGTCCGCCCTCGGCCCTTGGACATGTCATTCAATTTTGAACGAAGAAGCGATCTGGGCTTTACATGGCAGTGCATGCGCCTTGTATTGTACTAAACTGAAACTATAGTCCAAAGTTACAATTTAAAAGCATGCATTCATCAGAAGTTCATTTATACTAAGTAAGTAAATGAATCAGCTCTTTGTTGAAGTAGTGTGTGGCCCTTAAAAGGACCTTTGGGTGGATGTAGCTCCAGGCGGTTTACTTGGAGCTGGTGTACTTAAAAAAAATACGACACGTATTCAAGGCATCATTTAGATGAACATCCAAAAGTGGGAACAGCGCCACCAGCCCATAGACTCCCACGTTGTGGCCAGAAATATATCACATCCGTAGTATTTTAGAAGTCCCACAGAGAATGAATGAATGGGTTTAGAGCAGTGTTACTACCACGTGACCGGGTCCTAGTTTTGAGCACCTCTCCTCGTTAGTATAGTGGTCAGTATCCCCGCCTGTCACGCGGGGGCCAGCCGCGGATAGCTGTAGAGGGCTTTCATGATGAAGTAAGCTCTTGCTGTCTTCTCATGCGAGCAGAGGATCGAATCTCGTCTGGAACAAAGTTCTGATGGTGTTTTGACGTTTTTTATACAGCTACCATGCACCATCTTATAGTAAATATGTAAATATTTACTCCCGTAGTCTGTCTTGAGATGACGCTGACAATCCTTTTCAGCAGTGTCCTGGCCCAGAGTGACGATGATCATTACTATTAACTAATGATCATTATTAAATATTATTAGGTTATCTTCTTTTCATACATACATTTTCTTAACTTTGTTATTTTTGATAAACATTATATAGTCTGTGTAAAGATCACTGAATGCTATTCACACAACTAATCATTCGGTAAGATATTTAATCTTCTAGAATGAAATTAAAACCTTGTGATTTAAAATTTAGATATTACTACTTTTACATGCTGCTATTTGTCAAATTAAATTTGAAGAACAGGCTGACATTCCATAATAATTATGCAAATAAGACACTAATTTCCAAATGTTATGACAGTATGATATTATGGCATCATGACAGTATCATATTACAGTAGGGTTGGCCTATATTTTGCCTATGAGGCAACAATGGAGGCACAACAATGGATGTTTATTCCTTTGATGGAAGTGTACAGTTGAGCATATGAATAAAAATGTCGTGATTATTTAATTTTCTACCCCTATTAAGTAAAGACAGCCACAGTAATCCTTTTGAGATATTTTATTGAAAACACACAGCTGAATTCTGAACAAAACACACAAAATCAAAAATGTACACGCCAAAATAGATTATATATACAACTAATGAACAGTAAGTGATATATACAGTAACTATACAGTAAATAGTGCGTACATAAACATATATACAATATTAGTGCTGAAACGATTAGTCAACTGATTAGTAACTCAACAGAAAATAATCAACAACCATTTTGATGATTGATCTTTTATGTAATTTTCAAGCAAAAATGCCAAACATTCTCTGGTTGCAGCTCCTCCAATGTGAGGATTTTCTTACTTTTGTCTGTTTCATATAATTGTAATCTGAATATCTTTGGGTTTTGGAATGTTGGTAGGACGAAACAAGACATTTGAGGATGAAAAAATAATCGACAGATCAATTGATATTGAAAAAAAATGTTAGTTGTAGTACTACTACTGGCGTACTGGACGCGACCCTGGCCATAGCCCCAGTGCCTCCAACTCAGTCTTCATCCAGATTGCCTGCTGTTGAGAGCAGTTCCACTGGGCAACATCCTTATTATACCCCGGGACAGAGGCTGCAGGCTGATGTGGGGCATGTGAAGGGACAGAGGCTCCAGGTTGCTCGACAGGAGGGGCTGGACATGGCAGAGCTGTAAAACACAAACACAATACAACACAAAAAAACACTAAATACACAATGAAAAAAAGACAGCTCCAAATGAATGACTGTAAAACAATGTCACAGAAATAAATACCTTCAACAAGGACTGTGTCTTCCTGTGCTTCCACAGAGGCAACATTATGCGATGATGCATCTAGGATGGTGAGATACAAACCAGAGAGGCAAGTGAAATAAAGACATTAAAGTAATGAACATTGCTTAACATATTCTTTATCATAGCGCTTAAGAAAATGAAACATCTACCTTCAGGAAGAGATGGGGCTGCTGTTGGGAGACTGGCTTTCTGTGTGCTTTGAAAAGAAGTTGCACCAAAAGTGAAAAAAAACAAACAAACCAGAAAGCAGATATTAACATTACATAACATTACTTATCACATGAGTACTGTAGATAACGCAATTAAAAATGGATTTGGATTAATCAGAATGTAACTGATGTTTATGTGAGGTATACTGGTAGTATAAGAGGGCTACTTATGTGAAAATGCCATACTTTGTCTCCACACATTGGGTGCTTGCTCCTCTATCCCAAGCTGTGGGGCAATGGCAAGCAGCTGAGGGGGGACCGGCAACAGGGCCTTCGCTGTGGCTACGGGATAAATAGATTTTTAAAATGAAACATAATACAATTGGAATAGCATAAAAGATGGATTAAAGTGAGAAGTAAATAAATGCCTTTCACAGAAGAAATGGTCACAGTGGGGTCCTCAGGCTCAGCAGGTCTGGAAACAGTAGCTGTTGGATTTGTCCTACATGCTGTTGAAAAAAATTCAGTGTCATTTTCCCCACACATTCAAGTTTGTTATGCTTCATGCATCTGTTTAGGCCTTATGCATCTGTCTTTACCTCATCTTATGCATCGGGAGGATGGATGCGGATGGACAGACGGACGGACGGACAGAGTTTTCCTCATTTTATAGTAGGATAAATTAGATCCACCTACGTAGTTCAGTGACAAATTTAGATGGAGACAGATTTAACATCCCTCTCTCCAGCTCCTCATCCTCCTCCATCGCTAGGAGATTAAACAATAACAATAATGTGTTAAGTACATTAAACGTTCACATACAACACGTGTTTGCATATTTATGTGAGCTCACCTAGAGTTCTAGATGTAGGTGTGGAGGCAGAAGGACCACAGTGAGAGCATCGGTCTTCACAAGGTCATGTTTCTGAGGGGGAGACCTGTCCTGAAGCGCAGGATTATTTTTGATCCTCATGGCCTCATCAGAGGGGTCCTGCCGTAGATGGCCCGATGGACCCTTCCTGAAAGAGATCTTCATCCTTCCAGGGAAGAAGTTGATGGTCTTCTTCATTCTTTCCTGTACACAGCAAAACACCATGCATATTACACAGTAATAATAAAAATGACAGAATTACATTCATAATGACTAGGTAACATAATTTTATACTACATAGATATATTTATATTACACAGACAGGCAGGCATACAGTAAGATAGATAGATAGATAGATAGATAGATAGATAGATAGATAGATAGATAGATAGGAGGACACAATGTATTAATGTAACAGCTAATAACAGCAGGCTAATAAAATATTCCTTTCGTCATAGCAATTAAACTTTGCAAACTCCCATCTTACATGTATAGGATAGACATGCTGTAGTGTCTGTTTATGCATTCTTAATGTACACTAAGCTTGCCCGAAATACGACTGTAGCAAGATATTCACACTGAGAACTGGTGAATGGTAGCATGATGGCATTAAAGGCTTCAGACTGATTATGATTCTTCAAGATAAGACACAATCAAAGGGACAAAGAAATAAACTACGACAGGATGTTCATGGTGGTAGTGTCAGCAAGAGAGAAATTGACAACGCCTCTAGTTGTACAAGGCATAACAATTATTATTATGAATAATAATAATACATTTTATGTATGGCGCGCTTTTCATGATAATCAAACTTAAACTTTAAGTTAAAAACGGCAGCACAGGTAGCTAGGTAACACTAAAACACACTAAAAGCACAACGTAGTAGAGGACATTAATCACATATTCTAATATGCAGTTCTAAAAAGGTGATTTTTTACTTAATACGTGATATATACTCACCTAACGTTAATGTACTAGCTAACAAAAAATCGAGTTTCAACCTGTCAAGGCTAAGACAACATTAAAACAAACATATAGTTTGCTCATACGTAACTAAGAAGCTTAGGTTGAATTACGCGGTAACGTTAATTTAATCGGCCCGACTTACGTTTGATAAGTTTGACGTTTTGTTGTTGTTTTTGTTGTTGTTGTCGTTGTAAAATGTGTCGGAAAATAAGAAAACAACTTGCTCGATGCTGCCGCTGCTCTGTCTGTCTCACTCTCTTCACTCTGTAAACGGAGTCTCTTACTCTTATCCAAAATGTGGAAACAGCGCCACCAAAAACCCGCTTGTGGCCAAAAATATATTACATCCGTAGTGATAAGAACTACCATAGAGAATGAATTGGAAAAGTTAAGAGAGTTAAGCTCTACTATTCCCGCTTCTCACGCGGGAGACCGGGGTTCAATTCCCCGACGGGGAGGAATCTGTTTTCTCTCTCACAGCTTTATGGAGGCAGAAAGGAACCTGAACTCAGACTGAGGAAGATTCAGCTGGAAGGAAGGAGGATACGAACTGATTGATGGACTCCGTTTATAGTCCAACTCAAGAAATCCTTGCCCTGACTAAAATTACAGTCATAGTTCATTCTAGAATTGTAAAGCTACAGTAGCTGAACTGGTAAGTCAACCAATAGTGAAGCTGTTTGAAGGCGAAGCCTATGCGAAATACAACAAATGGTTCTTAACAATAAAAAAAATGCTTTCTGGACTGTGAAAAAACAGCTTGAACATGTCTGGCCACCACAACACAAACTGGCCCTGCTATCTTTGCTGGAGCTTGTCATGCTTTCATATACAGCGTGATATACTGAATATTACTGTCATATCAGATGTGTTTAGTATGAATTGCATAAAGAATAGTCCCTTCACAAGACAGATGTATCATGAAATCTAGAGCTTCTAATCTGCAAATGTATGTAAATATGTGTGTGCATACACACTATACAGAGTTGGAAGGTAAACATAAGATCCACTCAATGGATAAATGCTTCCAGCAGCAAAATTGTGCCACAACAGCTGGATTGCTTTGATGTATATCCTACTCCGTGTTATATTAAAACCAATGCAACCAGACTTCAGAGAACAGATTTTCCCATATCAAATATATGAGTATACGAGCTCTTTGTTGAAGTAGTGTGTGGCCCTTAAAAGGACCTTTGGGTGGATGTAGTTCCAAGCGGTTTACTTGGAGCTGGTGTACTTGGTGACCGCCTTAGTGCCCTCGGACACGGCGTGCTTGGCCAGCTCACCGGGCAGCAGCAGGCGGACGGCGGTCTGAATCTCCCTGGAGGTGATGGTGGAGCGCTTGTTGTAGTGAGCCAGGCGAGACGCCTCACCGGCGATGCGCTCGAAGATGTCGTTGACGAACGAGTTCATGATGCCCATGGCCTTGGAGGAGATGCCGGTGTCGGGATGGACCTGCTTCAGCACCTTGTACACGTAGATGGCGTAGCTCTCCTTCCTGGTCTTTCTGCGCTTCTTGCCGCCCTTGGCGGCGGTCTTGGTCACGGCTTTCTTGGAGCCCTTCTTGGGCGCTGCCTTGGCGGGTTCAGGCATGACGAGATCTCGGTACTTTACAGCAGAGAATGAGCTGAGAGGAGCAGAGCGGATGGTTTTGGAGGCAGCTGATGCAAATTCAGCTGTGCTGTTCCTCCTATACGATTGGTTGAGTTTCAGCGCGTGACTGTAGAGCGGCTGCAGGAGGAATTCTCCCACAGAACTAGAATGGATAGATCTGATATTCCCCGTCAAGTAGGCATATGGCTGTGTTGTTGTTCGGCTTCTGAAGATTACTATGAAAACATTTTAAACGCAGCTTAGGTGCATGGAATTCAGAAAGTCTCTGCGTTATGGTGAAGGCATCATGTTGCTGAACATCCCAGCGACAGTTAAATAGTCTATCTTTGTCAGTCTCACGCACTGTAGACGAATTAAACAGTAGCTACTGATGTGAAATGATCAAACTTCTTCTGTTTGTCTTAGGAAGGGGAGGGACTTTTTGCCCTCTGTACGATATACGATCAATAATGCCAAAAATCCCATAATGTACGATAATTTGATCATGTTGTGACACTTACTATTAGTAGTCTATGCTATCGGATAGTAAAATATGGATCCTACGTCTGTGTACTGTTTACACATCTCTTCTCACGTGACGTCTTTCCAGCCAATCATGCTCGCTCATTTGAAGAGTTTGCACGAGTTGAGAAAGTAACCGCCGTTGAAACAAAACAGAAGAAGAAGAAGAAGAGTCGAGATAGCTTACTGCTGCATCCATGTGAATTGTGAAAAAAAAGTTAAGTAAATGAGTGCTGAACAGGAAGGTGAGGACAGGGGAGAGGAGAAGAGGAGGGCAGAGTCGCTGTTGGAACAGCCAAAAAGTAAGCAAACTTGTTATGTCTACTCCCTAACAGTAGGTGGCAGCATGAGACTGGCTCATACTTTGCCTAAGGACAAAGTGATTTTAGTCCCCACCTATCATTGTTTAGGGTTAGGGTTTATCATTGTTAGAGAGCCTAAGTCCCTTCCCTTCCGGTGGACCACCATGGGACCTTATTTCGGAAAAAAATATGTACGGTAGTCAACGGCGAGAGACAAATAATTGTTTGATCCCGTTTGAATTGTGCCATGAATTACACATATTATGTTTTGTCAATTTAAAAGATAATTTTGCAAGTCAAGAAAGTCGCAGTTTGTCGTAAAACTGTTGAAGTATAAGACTGTAAAAATACGTAATTAGAAAGACTACACACCCAAAAGTTGCGCAAGTGACGTCATAACTTCCTCTCTCCACAAGCGACCCAGAGCCGCTCTCTAAGTCCCTCTCAGATAGCAGGAGTATTATACACAACCTGGAAGGTAGACAGGAAGAACGGATTTAAACTGGTTTAGGATAGGTTTAGTACAGTGGGGGCTAACGTTAACGATGCCTGTGTGTTTCCTATGTTTCCTTCCATGTTGGTGTTGGTGACGTATGTTGTGCGAGACGAGAGATGTAGTTCACTGAGCGGTTTCACACAAAACTAAACGTTACTTTACTGTTTTACGACAAACGGCGACTTTCTTGACTTGCAAAATTATCTTTTAAATGACAAAACATAATATGTGTAAGTCATGGCACAATTCAAACGAGATCAAACAATTATTTGTCTCTCGCCGTTGACTACCGTACATATTTTTTCCGAAATAAGGTCCCATGGGGGACAGCGGAAGGGGAGGGACTTAGGCTCTCTATTGTTTACGGGGGACACGTGTGTAACGGTAACAGTAACATGTGATGTGCCGACGAGTAGAGGTCCGCTGTGGATCCGTACTGATGCCACAGCCCAGAGTGACTGGAGCACGCTACCCACCAAGAAATCAGGGTTACAGACACATAGAGTAGCCTATTAGAAGATTGCACAACGGTAAGCTCTTGTTCTCTTGGTTATGACCCGCATACGATAATTTTCCTCAAAATACGATAATTTTAAGCCTCGGGTACGATACTTTAACATTTCCCATCTGGCAACGCTGCTGCTCACTCTTTGGCAGTTCCCTCTCGGTTCGGGGTGAAATCTTCTCAAACAAAGAAATTAATTAGTAAACAAGGCGTAACAGAAAAAGAGCGCGAAGCGTGATTTGCATGGCAAACCAAGCCTGGAAATTCAAAGAGCTATAAAACTTCCTTATCTGGTTTTTACAGACAGTTCAACATTCTGCCCTCGCCAAGAAACCTGCTGAAGCCAAGATCAACAAGTTAGCTACAATTCGACTTTAGCTGAAACTTAGAGTTTGAACCTGGAGTTAGAGACGTCTTCTCCAGATGAACTTAAGAATCGCTTGCAAGAAGTTTGAACCTCGCGTCTAATAGTCAAGAAGTTATCAACGCTCGGCCGAGCGAAGATCATTTTCGAAGCTATTTAGGAACGAGATCATTTAGTTTTTACAACAGTTAGAAGAGCTAGAAACTTCAACTCTTCCAAGACCAGCAGTCAAACCCTGGTACGACATCGCTGTGTTTCCACATCCAGAGAGGCCTGTTGTCTACAGCTGTGAAAAGCCGGTAGCCTCATGACGATAATCCAGCTGTTCCACCAGCATCTGCCGTTGCCAGGTAACCGGCCACGCCGAGTCCGTCTCTCCGAGCTCAGCGGGACCAGACAACCCGACCGGCAGGACTTCTCAACTGAACAAAGTAGGCTCTGATTATCCACGTCTTTACTGCTGAGAGTTGATGCAAAAGTTTAGATTCAAATTACTTAAATAGATCAGGAGAAATTAGGCTTTTATAGTCTAGTTGCCCCGTAGCTTTCCGCCTCGTTTCTCTGGTTGATTGATCCATACATACCTCCATTTACTGCTGCCAATTCTTATTCCCACATTTCATTATCATTTCCCTTTCATTCTTATTTTGTTTCATTGCATTTCATGTCTATTTTAGTCTATAGTTTCAGTGTTTCATTCTGGTGATCAATACACGTACCTTATATTGCTTATCTCATTGAATATTGTTATGCTTGAATAGTTAAATAAATATTCCCATTTATTACAGAGAAGTTGTTATGTGTTTCCTTACTTGCAGAGTAAAGTAATCCCTGAACTGAAAAGATTTAATGATCTTTAGACTGATTAGTAAAAGTAAAGGTCTAATTTCCTCATCTACGAAGTCTTGCCCCGAGTGTAAATTGATATCTTGATCAAAGTTTCATAATTTCATACCTTTACTAAATTCTAGATTTGATCATTTCGACTCTACACGCTACAATGTAGCTACACGCTAATTCTGGATTTTGATGCTCCGTTACATCGTCTATGATGCCCCAGTGTCCGATTCTTGAGACATTTTGATAATCAAGAGGTAGGGCCACAGCAAATCGGCAGAAAGTGCAATCACAACAGTCAAACTATGCAAACCTATTTGGGTCAACATCTAAATATAATTATTAAAAAGTCGAGGTCCTGTCTGGTAGAGAATTTGTATTTTACCAAGAATTCTAATATATGAGGCAAAGAACACTCAATACAGAGGAAACCTGTTCGGAAAAAAACGATTTGTCCGCAGACAACCCACGAATTAGTAGCTGCGAATAAGTAGCTTCATTAATATAACTTCACCATAATAATGAACTGCATGTTGTCCCACCGGTTTGTGGCGTCTGACTTATGTCTACCACAGCACAAACTCAAAAATATACTTCTGGAGAGTATTTTCTCAGTGTAATAAATTTAGATATGTTCGAATAAGAATTGAATAAGTGCAACAAAGCGGAATTTACTCTTTTCCGTGTTTGTCTCTTAAAAAAGCCTCTGTGTGTCAGCAGTCTGGTTTCTCAGCAGAGTGTGCTGATGCTAATTATACCCAAAAACTGTTAACAAACAGACAAACAAACTTTATTGAAAAATTGGTTAAAATTGGCAGGATAGTACGGAAGCCGAGAACGGCTGTGCTTGCTATTATTTTTTTAATGCAGTGATTATTTTTTTAATGCTGTTATCTCGAGATCACAAGTTAATTATGTCTTTATCTCCAGATAACAAAAGTCGTTTTCTCGTGATCTCGAGATAATGGCATTAAAAAAAATAATTGCAAGCATGGCCGTTCTCGGCTTCCATAGATAGAGAAGGTAGCTTGGTTTTTTAGGGCCCGAGCACCGACTGGTGCGAAGCCCTATTGTATTTCAAGGAATTATTATTATTTTCCTTTTTCTTTTTCTTTTTCTGCCGAATGAATCGCATTTTTGAGGGGCTAAAGGTGCTCGAAAACGCACGCAACTTTGAGTGTTGAAAAATTACATGTTTTATGCATCTTGCACATGGGTGTGGCAAAATGGCTTAATAGCGCCCCCTACAAAATTAAAAAAAAATACCCCTCGCGCTACGTTTCACCTACATGTACGAAATTTTGTAGGCACATGTATCATGTTCAGACTTAAAAAAACCTCAATAGGGTGCCATGACCTAAACCCAACAGGAAGTCAGCAATTTTGCATTTATTGTGGCATTTTTGGCCATTTACAGGGGTCATACTTTAACGAACTCCTCCTAGGAGATTAATCAGATCCACCTCAAACTTGCTCAGCGTATATAACAGACCTTGACGATTAAAAGTTAGTATAAGCTTGAGTTTTCGTCCAACGGCGTGGGCGTGGTGAGGCGTCGAATTTCCATGTTTCGCCACGAAACAGGAAGTGCTATGTAACTCGACTGTACATGGTCAAATCTGCCCCAAACTTCACATGTTTGATAAGTGTCATGGCCTCAAGACATCGACATGGCAATATTCAGTTATAGTCATAGCGCCACCTACTGCCAAAACAGGAAGTGGTTTGTAACGCCACTGTACATACAGTGGTTTGTAACTCCACTGCCCCAAACTTCACATGTTTGATGAGAGTCCCGGCCTGAGCACATCTACAGGCCAATATTCCGTTACAGTCATAGCGCCACCTACTGGCAAAACAGGAACTGGTTTGTAACTCGGCTGTACGTGGTCAAATCTGCCCCAAACGTCACATGTTTGATGCCAGTCCCGGCCTGAACACAACTACAGGCCAATATTTACTTATGGTCATAGTGCCACCTACTGGCAACACAGGAAGTGGTTTGTAACTCAACTGTACATGCTCAAATCTGCCCCAAACTTCACACGTTTTATGAGAGTCCCGCCCTGAAGACATCTACTTGCCAATATTCATTTATAGTCATAGCACCACCTACTGGCAACACAGGAAGTGGCTTGTAACTCGACTCTACATGCTCAAATCTGCCACAAACTTCACATGTTTGATGAGAGTCCCGGCCTGAAGACATCTACAAGCCAATTTTGAATCATAGTCATAGCGCCACCTACTGGCAACAGAGGAAGTGGCTTGTAACTCAACTGTACATGGTCAAATCTGCCCCAAACTTCACATGTTTGATGAGAGTCCCGGCCTGAAGACATCTACATGCCAATATTCAGTTATAGTCATAGAGACACCTACTGGCAACACAGGAAGTGCTCTGTAACTCCACCGTACATGGTCAAATCTGCCCCAAACTTCACACGATTGATGACAGTCCTGCCCTGAAGACATCTACAAGCCGATTTTAAATCATAGTCATAGCACCACCTACTGGCAAAAGGAAATGACATGTTTTATACTGAATTCAGAGCCGCATCGACCGGTCAGTGTCCAGTAACGCCGCCGCGGCTGCAGCACACCCCAATGTGCGCAAAGTGCGAGGGCCCAATCATCGCTGCTTGCAGCTTTAATGTTTTTTTTTTTTTTTTTTTTTTGCATCATGATTTTTTCCCCCCTCTTGATGCATGAAGATTCATTTAAACTTTTTCAAATTACAGTCTTTGGTCAACTATTCCATTCTGCAT
This sequence comes from Centroberyx gerrardi, assembly GCF_048128805.1. NCBI lineage: Eukaryota > Metazoa > Chordata > Actinopteri > Beryciformes > Berycidae > Centroberyx > Centroberyx gerrardi. The sequence goes on along the minus strand of NC_136007.1, from coordinate 6,255,903 downwards.
GTGATCTCAAAAAATCCCAACATGCCATACTGATCTAAAGCTTGATATTCAGACCGAATGGCCATTTTGTTCCGAATCCATTATTCAGTCTGACATTTCCTCCTTGTTAGCAGTTTTCTGTGGAGGGGATGTTGATTTTCCCCGAAACAATCACTAGTGACTCACATATCCGGCCGCTCTGACGTCATTTTCAGTCACACTGATGCTGGGCAGATTTACCAACTTTACCAAGAATGTCGATTGTTTTGGACAAAAAATATCGTCTTTGCAAAGACAATCTGTTGGTTAAGGAATGATTTCAACAAATATTATTCTGCCGAAACGCCAATGAAAAACCCGGCCTGGTCGTTTTTCCGATTGAGAAATCGCTGTTGAAGAGTGGGCGAGTTGATTCATCCTGTTCATCAGCACACTCACTCCCTTGCATTTTTTTTTCTTTTACAATGTAATCTATTTAAAAGATAAATCGTCATGTTTGAAAACAGTTTGTTTTTCAGTCATATATTTTTTTGGTTTTGTTTTTCTATTCTCATGCTCACTTTTCCCTCCTGAGGTGAAATGGTAATGTGCCTTTAAGAGAAACAGGGCGCGTTAGATTTGGTGGTTGAAACTAGGAAATGCTACAAGCAGGAGGGGATTTCCACCGTATGGCAGCTGGTTTTTCTGAGATCATTCGGATAAGAAGTAGCCTAAGCGAGAAGACATTTTTTAGCTTTTTTTGCAGTATAAAATTAACTTTGTTTTTCTTTTGCTGACATCAGTCCCTTCAGCTCATCTGAACATGGACACACGTGTCAACAAGAGAGGACACACGGAGCACTTTGTTAGAGGTCAGCACTTGAAGCTGACAGATTTGAAAGAGAAAGCTCAACATTGGAACCAGTACCTCTCCAAAGAAAACATCCCATCATACCCCCGACCGGAGTTTCATGTCTCCCATCTGAGACACGACACAAACAGTAGTGGAATAGTTGGCATTGCGTCTGAGATGGGCTTCCGTGCACCGGACCGAGAGGAAGGGCCGGAAGACCCAGAAGACCCAGAGACCCTGGACCTGGTGTGGTGGAGCCTGTCTGTGGGACCTGAGGAGATAGAGTCGGCTGAGCAGAGACTCCTTGAGGAAACCTACCCAGACCGGACAGAGGAGCAGGCCCGGGAGCAGAAGAGGTTCCTGGGGAAGTTTACTACCTCCCCTGCCTTCCTCGATACCTCCAGGCTCGGACCGTACCGCGTTATCTCCCCCCTGCAGGAGCTGCTGGAAACGTATCGCACGCGGGTAAGTAACTTAGAAGTTATTTATCACCACAGTTTAACCCTCCTATTATGTTTGGGGTCAATTGGACCCCATTCGATATTTAAGTCTCTAAAAACCTGATTAACATTATTTTTCCAGCTTGAATACTGTATGCTACGGAAGCGTAATGCATTCACTTGAGAAAAAAAAAATTGCCCTGTTTTTCTGAATTAACGAGATAATTATCTCAGAAAAACAGAGCAGATTTTTATTTTATTTTTTTCAAAAAATGCTGTTTTTCTGAATTAACGAGATAATTATCTCAGAATTCTGAGAAAAGTTTTCATGGAAAAAAGTAATTCTGCTCTGTTTTTCTGAGATAATTATCTCGTTAATTCAGAAAAACAAAGCAGAATTTTTTTTTTTTTGAAATGCTCTGTTTTTCTGAATTAACGAGATAATTATCTTGTTAATTCAGAAAAACAGAGCAGAATTTTTTTTTCCATGAAAACTTTTCTCAGAATTCTGAGATAATTATCTTGTTAATTCAGAAAAACAGCTTTAAAAAAAAAAAAAATAAAATCTGCTCTGTTTTTCTGAAATAATTATCTCGTTAATTCAGAAAAAACAGGGCAAATTTGTGAATGCATTACTACGGAGCCCCTAAAGTCCCGAAAGGTGATATTTTTTTTATCTTGTGCGCACAAGTTAATTATCTTGTGGGAACAAGTTATTATCTTGTGTGATATTTTATATATTGTGTGCACAAGATAGATAAGATAATTATCTTGTGCACACAAGATAATAACTTGTTCCCACAAGATAATTAACTTGTTAATTAATTTTTAAAAAATCACTTTTCGGGACTTTAGGGGCTGTTATTTCTGAATTAATTCAGAAAAACAGCATTTAAAAAAAAAAAATAATTCTGCTGTTTTTCTGAATTAACGAGATAATTATCTCAGAAAAACAGAGCAGAATTATTTTTTTCCATGAAAACTTTTCTCAGAATTCTGAGATAATTATCTTGTTAATTCAGAAAAACAGGGCAAATTTTTTTTTCTCAAATGAATGCATTACGCTTCCGTAGTATTCTGACATATCAACAGTGTTGCAGATATTGTAAAGGATATAGGTTAGCTGTTTTATTATGACATTTCAACAAAGTTGCACAGACTTTGTACAACGATCTAGAATACCCGGTAAAATGTAACATTGCAGCAACGTTATTACATAAAGTACAGGAAACATCATGTTGTAAAACACGTTGTAAAACTATCTTGAAGTAGCCTACCTGTTGCGGTGTATCATTCTATAGTTCAATTTGTGCAAATTGAGGGTTGGAAAAAAAGTTGAAATCTGTGTTCTTTTTCCAAAAACCTCTTATAAGACGTGTGTTACACTCTGTCTGAGGGACAGAAATCCGCGAGATGCACAGTGCAATCTCATGTCATATTTTCAGAATCAGTATAAATTTACTGACTGTTCCAAATTTGTCACAATCGAAACTTAGTGTGAAGCCTGCTATAAAACTAAAATTGTACACCCAATTGATAATTTTAATTTACCTCACTGAAAATTACATTTTTAAAAATGTATCTTAACTGCTGTTATTTTTCTGCTTGAATTTTTAAATCAAATAAAAAATCAAATTAATGAACTTTGTGAAAATTCAGTGCAAAAGTGTTATTCTACATTTGCACAAAAAGCAGGTGTTTCACTTGTGACTGCGTTGTTGGTTGTGACAGCTCTTAAATATTTACTACCACTACCAAATAATAATACCTCTCATGTAACCCTATAAGTGTTTACATATCCTTCATCTATTTAATTTGGGCAGAAAAAATCCAGCAATGTGCAGTGGAATATCCTACTTAAAATAGTAATAATAAGTAAGTTCTAAAAATAAATAAAAATACATGTAGGTTCTAAAAATCATATGAAAATTGATTATTTGCATATTTATTGTCTTTAATTATAAGAATAGATGGATAAGTGTCACCAACCGAAACAGGCCATTTGTGTTGGTTATGAAAAAGGCTATTTGTTTTGGTTGTGACTGTTTCAGTTGTGACACTTTTGGCCATAAACTCATCAGTTGTAATCAACCGTTAGTTATGACACATTTCACATTTGCATGATCCTGTACAAAGGTATCATACAGGAGACGTAATGGTCTGCTTTAACAAAACTAGTTTGGAAAAAAATGTAATCAGTATCTGTAAAGTGTCAAAATAGAAATACAAAGTTTTACTTGCAACATTCTTTACATACAATAAGGACAAAGAATCAGCTCTTCCATTAATACACGTTTTGCCTTTGCAGTGTTGCGCGGGCTCAGAGCCGATCCTCCGAGTGTATGAGACCGTCCTGTACAAACAGGAAGTGATGCACTCTGTGGTGGTCCACAGCCACTTCTATAACCAGCTGTTCCAAGACTATCCTCTTCTGACTGACAGCCCTGATGCGGTCTGCGCCTACGAGGACGGACACTTCATCTGGAGACCTGAGGCCATGTGTGAGACACACAGGTACTGCAGTGTGTGTGTGTGTGTGTGAGAGAGAGAGAGAGAGAAAGAGAGAGAGAGGGAGAGAGAGAGCACTTTCCAGACTTCAAGAATTCCCAACTAGCCAAGAATGATGTTTTTTCTCTCACTCTCTCTCTCTCTCTCTCTCTCTCTCTCTCTCTCTCTCTCTTCCCCCCCCTCTCACTCTCAGCTTCAAGTTGGTCCAGAAGCCATATCAGAACCAGATGGTAGCTCATCGCCTGTCCAAGCCAAAGCATCAGTTCTATGTTTGGGACAATGTGGCTGTAGCCTTCCACCTGCCAGAGGGCGAGGTATGATGATTCACTTTCCATTCAAACTGAAGTTACATGTTACTGGTAAAGACTATGAGTTAGTGTTAGGGTTCCTACTGCAGTGCTCCTCAGTTAAAGTACCAGCCAAATTAATCATTTTGCTGCTTACCATCATGGTATCTATGCTGCTCAGTGAAGTTACTGTGGTTAATGTTACTGACGGCCAGAAGCTGTATGAGCATTGAGAAAACACTTCTGGATCCTATAGGGAGCTGAAGGTAACGTCTCCTCCTGTATAATTCACACTGAGTCTTCCTCTGGGATGCAGGATCAAAAATCTACTGGGACTCCTGGCATGAAGGTTTACAGTTTACAGAGCGCTGATAATACAGAATGTGTTTTACAGCTTGTGTGAGTTTGGGATGTGATGTGCAGGCAGCGGTGTGTGAAGTGTTTCCCAACATTCAGCTCACACTAAGAAAATAAAAAAAAAAACCTCCTGTATAATTCACATTGACTCCCAATGTAATTTAAGATGAAAAGGCCACTAAAGTATAACTTTGTTGTTTCTGATTTTATATAAAGATATATTATATTATATTGTTTGCTTATAGGCCTGTGGATCTTAAGTTGATAGCACACAAGCAATTTTTTAGGGCACATTTGGGGCAAAATTTGGTGGCAATGAGTGAGCGACTGAGCAGTGGGCAATATGACTGACAAATTTGACAGTTGGAAGAGTGAAAAATAATAACAAACTACATAACATAACAAATTATCCACTGCAGTTTCATAACGTGTGTTATAGGCGTGTATTATATGTATGGCTCTGGCATCCAACAGCTACCTAGCTTGCTAGCTTAAATGTTATATAAAAAGTATCACAGATATTATTTCCTAGTGTTTACTATTTAGCAGCAGTTGTAGTCCTGCACCTCGCACCGTCAGCCATTATTTCTAAAATATTTTGGGGCTGAGGACAGGTCACCTGACCAATTTTCTTATGTCTGGATTTCAAACTGATACATTGCTTTCAGTGAGAAAACATTTCCAGCTTCTCTGCCCCGCTCCAGTCGCCCTTCTTAAACTGGACAGATAGATAAACTCTTCCAAGACAGTGTTGTTGAATGATGGCTTTATTCCACATCACAGGTCTGTTGTCACAATGTGTATAGGAATGAGTAAAACTGAAACAATAATTAAAAACAAACATAAAAAATGCTCGTTGATGCATATCAAATATACTCTGTCTGCCAATGGTAAAAGTATTACAGCTCACACAACACAATAATCTGCTAAATAGCACCAGCCCAGGCTTCCATACAATATGGATAACAAGAAGGAAACTAACCAGCCATCTATCTCTACCAACATAAACACAACGTTTTTCATTAAATTACGTCAATATCCAGGTAAAGGTATACTTAAACACATTATATGAACATCAACTTCCAGATGATGCTTCAGTAATTGGCGACAGGGATGGACAAAGATGATGCCAGACAGCATGCAGCTCTTCTTCTTCTTGTCTGTTAACGGCGGTTGGCAACCAGCGTCATAGGTGCAGCATGCAGCTTCTAAAACAAACAGTTCTCTCAAACAAAATGGCTTCCTCAGAGGTCAAAGGTTAATGAACATGTCACACAAACAGATGAGCACCACCTAGTGGCTACAACGTTAACTGGATTTGTGACAGTCGGTACACCAGCAATATTTTGGCCCCCAACATTGATGGGAATCTGCACCAGCATGTCTAACCTACTGTTCCATTGTAGCACGCTTTTCAAGTCTATGCCATTTGGTGGATACTGTTGTCCAGAGGCCTTTATAGTACATGACTGGTCCCAGTAGGAATCAATCTCCTAGTGCTTTACCCACTGAGGAGCGCAGGGAACTGAACCCCCAACCCCAGGTCATGTTAGTACCTTGCTCTACGCATTTAGCTATAGGACCGCCTGTTCCAATCCCTTCTGACATTCAGTCATTTCACCTTCTAAGACGAGAACTTCCTAAAGGAGAAGGTTCAGGTATTGAAAGTATTAGGAGTAGGAACAGTTGAACTCCATCCTGTCCTATTCTGTTGTATCTCATCGTATTTTGTTCCCTTTCTATTCAGACACTGGACTTCGACATGCATACACTGAGACAGTGCCTCAGGTTCTGTGAGCCGGGACATCCCACCATCTCACCTGCTGAAGATTTTGATAGTTATGAGGAAGCTAATGAGCTTGTCGAAGCCTGGTGGCCCTACTATCCCACACCGCTCTACTAACTACACGCAAATATCTGCAATCTCAGCTATGGACATTCCTGTGGATGAAGTCCAGGAGAGTTCAGTGCACCTGCAGAGGGAATGCAACGTGAAGGAAGGAGAGAGGAAGCGCACCCTTATTAACCACAAGACTGCTTTGAGCTTCTGTGTATGTGCTTAAGCTGAATGTTGTGCCCAACTTGTAGGGACAACTATAGTTTTCTAATAAGTTAAAGGAATAGTTCACCCAAAAATGAAAATTCAGTCATTATCTACTAACCCCCATGCTAGTTGAAACTCTAGTTTAGTTTGTTAGTCCTGGAGCTTCCCAGCACGGCTCCGTAGCAGCCTTCTCCAAAACAATTGAAGCGTTGGAGGACCGATCTTTAGAGTTCCAAAAATAACCAAAAATAACCATAAAATTACTCCATACAGCTCGTGAAGCATAATCCAAGTCTTCTGACGCCACACGATCGCTCTGAGTGGAAATAAAAAAAAAAATTGATCCTTTATTTCATGAAAATCGAGTCGATCTGCATCTGTATTTACTTCCGCATTACCAAACCTCGCGAGGCCACCGTGGCTGCGCAACGTTTGTGTGTGTGACAGTGCGCGACCTCCATCTCGTGAGGTTTGGTATTTGGTACGCCTCCCATGACATCCACGCACTGACAAAATACAAAATATGTCTCCCAGCGAAAACAATAGTTATTGACCTACCGGCATGGTGTGTGTGGGTCTTGTCTCTCTGCCTGCAATGTATTCATCATGACAATGTAAAAACAATAAAGTATGGAAAAAAGATGATTTTCTGTGTCTCTGTACCAGCTGATATCTTTCCTCAGTGTAAACACATTTCATGCATGGAGGAAGAAGAAGAAGAAGTCTACTGCATCGTTTAGTCCAAAATTCTGAAAATTTGCAAGTCACATTAAGCTCCACAAGTTGTGGACTGTTGTTGGACAGAGGCACTGAACTGGTCAGATGTATATAACTCTGTGACAGATGGACTTACATTAGTTTATCATTAAACATGTTTTTTTGTTTTGTTTGTTTTTTAATCACAGTGCAATAATTATTACCAAAGCCACACTGTCGTTAGATATTTATGTATCAGCAGCTGTTACATCATATATTTATTATCACTATAACATTAACACTACCTCTTTTTCTCTCTCTCCGCCACACATGCCAACCTGTAATCTCCGCTCCCGGACTCTCATCATATCATCACATACATCATCGTAACTGCTTTATGTTATTGTCTGTATGTCTGTCCATTATGTCTATCTTGTTTATCTTCTATGTCACTCTTTTTTTTAATGCTATTTCACCAATAAAAAAAAATAAAAATAAAAAAAAGATATTTATGTATCAATGGCCATCGTTCTAAATGTACTTTTGTCCCGAAGTCCAGAAGTGCTTCACTCCAGAGTGTCGACACCTCCTGCTCATACACAGATATTTGGCTGACTGACACAACACCTAAAGGACATTAATCAAACATCATGTAAACTCTGCATTGACATCCAGGTAAAGCACTGCAGACTTTTGGGAAGAGAAAATCTGGGTTTATAACACAAAGAGAGTCATATTCAAATGCAACATCAATAATAATTCACCCTAAAGCTGCAGATGCTTGAAATTACTTTTAATTGCATTTTAACATCTACAGCACTGGTTCTGAAACTCTCCATGTGAGCAAACTGAGTCTTCCTCTGGGATGCAGGATCAAAAACATACTGGGACTCCTGGCATGGAGGAAGAGAAGCAGGAATTAGCAATTTATCCACATTTTGCACTGTTATGAACAAGACGGTCCCCACAGATAGAGCGGCCCACTGGGAATTCCCCCGGTACTCCCGATGGCCAGTCCATCCCGGAGTGAGGGTGCGTGCCCCCCGCCCCCCGTCCCCCGTCCCCCGCCCTCGGATTTGCTGAAAACTCCAGAAGCGCAAAATTCTCTAAAATTAATAAATATCAATAATAAGTGGCTTACACATTTCTTGATTGAATGATGTCTTAGTGCCATAAAGAGGGATGAAAGGGGGGGATGGCAGTTTCAAAAAGGGGATGGTTTTTGACAATTGGTATTTCAAGGGGGCTGGCATCCCCTCGCACCCCCCCTCAAATCGACTACTGCATATTCCATTCTGCATGTCCACATTTTAAGAAATCCCAACATGCCATACTGACCACGCCTCCTGTTCATCAGCAAGCTCACTCCCTTGCGTTTTTTTCTTCTTTTACAATGTAATCTATTCATATGAGAAAGATAAATTGTCATATTTGAAAACAGTGTTTTCTCCAGTCATATATTTGGTTTTTTTATGTTTTCTTGTGTTTTGTTTTTCTATTCTCATGCTCACTTTTCCCTCGTGAGGTGAAATGGTAATGTGCCTTTAAGAGAAACAGGGGCGTGTTAGATTTGGTCAAGGAAACGTTACAAGTAGGAGGGGATTACATTTCCACCGTCTGGCAGCTGGTTTTTCTGAGATCACTCGGATCAAAACCAGAAGTAAGTGAGAGCTTTTTTTGCAGCATCAACTACACCTCGTTTGTCTTTTTGCTGACATCAGTCCCTTCAGCTCATCTAAACATGGACACACGTGTTAACAGGAGAGGACACACGGAGCACTTTGTTAGAGGTCAGCACTTGAAGCTGAAAGATTTGAAAGAGAAAGCTCAACAGTGGAACCAGTACCTCTCCAAAGAAAACATCCCACCATCCCCCCGACCGGAGTTTCATGTCTCCCATCTGAGACACGACACAGACAGAAGTGGAATAGATGGGATTGCGATCGACATGAACTTTCGTGTACCGGACCCAGAGGAGGGAGCGGAAGACCACGAAGACCCAGAGACCCTGGACCTGATGTGGTGGAGCCTGTCTGTGGGATATGAGGAGATAGAGTCGGCTGAGAAGAGACTCCTTGAGGACACCTACCCAGACCGGACAGAGGAGCAGGCCCGGGGACAGGAGAGGTTCCTGGGGAGGTTTGCCACCTCCCCTGCCTTCCTCGAGACCTCCAGGCTCGGATCGTACCGCTTTACCTTCCCCCTGCAGGACCTGCTGGAAGCGTACCGCAGGAGGGTAGGCACTGTAAATTACTACAAGCAGGTAGACACTGTACAGTTACATGAAGCAGGTAGACACTGTACAGTTACATCAAGCAGGTAGACACTGTAAAGTTACTGCAAGCAGGTACTAGTATGCATAAAATAAGTTATTTATCAACACAATCTATTGTGAACACTTGAACAGTCAAAGTACAAGAATGATTTCATCAGTGATCTGCAGAAGAGTAGCGGTCTCCAACAGACCAGAACATCTGCTGAAGAGTGAGCTAGACTCCACAAAGGGAGGAATCAACATACAATTTTTTAGAGAAGGAGCAAAGTGCGAACATGAGGACTCACACACACCAGGATAAGTATTATCTCAAGGACAAACATTGTTTATCTGCAGAGAAGTGCCAAATGTTCTGCACATTTTTTTTTCTCAGTGTTATCAGTACTGCAGTGTTTACATGTGTATATAGTGTTTCTATAAATAGAAATACAAAGTTTTACTTGCAACATTCTTTACATACAATAAGGACAAAGAATCGGCTCTTCCATTAATACACGTTTTGCCTTTGCAGTTTTGTGTGGGCTCAGAGCCGATCCTCCGAGTGTATGAGACCGTCCTGTACAAACAGGAAGTGATGCACTCTGTGGTGGTCCACAGCCACTTCTATAACGAGCTGTTCCAAGACTATCCTCTTCTGACTGACAGCCCTGATGCGGTCTGCGCCTACGAGGACGGACACTTCATCTGGAGGCCTGAGGCCATGTGTGAGACTCACAGGTACTGCAGTGTGTGTGTGTGTGTGTGAGACGGAGAGAGAGAGAGATTTTGTTGGAAAGTCAAAGTTTCAAAGTCTCCCACCTTGCCCTTAGGAGGGAAGAAGTCAAGTTAATCAGAGGTGAAATAAAGACTCAGGGCATTTGATGCATAAATATACTGTAGTTTTATTCTCCTTTACCTCTGTCCAAGTCTTACAGCCTGGACAGCATCAGTTGTGTGCAGGATGGGGCTGCGAGGAAAGACACAACAAAGACAACAACAAACAAACCACGTCAAAGCAAATCGTACTGTTGTGGGAAGAGAACACAACAGTCTGGCTGGCCTTCAACAGGCAGAGGAGGCTTCTGTGTGTTCACATGCTGGCCTGTTCTCTCTTTTGTCTGTTGTTGCATATTCTTCTTCTTCTTCTTCTTCTTCTTCTTCTTCTTCTTCTTTTTCTTCTTCTTCTTTCTCTTTTTCTTCTTCTTCTTCTTATACAATTGTTGAATACGCTCTGTGGTTCTACACTTCCCAGACTTCAAGAATTCTCAACTAGCCAAGAATGATGATTTCTCTCTCTCTCTCTCTCTCTCTCTCTCTCTCTCTCTCTCTCTCTCTCTCTCTCTCTCTCTCTCTCTCTCTCAGCTTCCAGTTGGTCCAGAAGCCATATCAGAACCAGATGGTAGCTCATCTCTTGTCCAAGCCAAAGCATCAGTTCTATGTTTGGGACAATGTGGCTGTAGCCTTCCACATGCCAGAGAGCGAGGTATGAAGACTCACTTTCCATTCAAACTGAAGTTACATGTTACTGGTAAAGACTATGAGTTAGGGTTAGGCCACATCCACACTAATACGTTTTCGTATTAGTGTGGAAAAAACGATCTCCGTCCACACGAGCGTTTCAGAAATAATCTCCGTCCATACTAACACGCCTGAAAACGCATATCACATGACCATTCACGTACACTGGGCATGTGCGTGCCGGTGTAAACAGGAAGCAGATTGTCTACTCTGCGGTTGGTTGCTTAGTTGCAGAAAATACTACGGAGGAAGAACAGAAACGGCGAAAAGTACGACCGGAGATTTCTTTGCTTGGACCGACGATGAGGTGGAACTGTTACTGAAAGTAACACACGAGTATAAGGCGGTCGAGGCGGACGTCGTGACTGATAAGACCCAATCAGGAAGCGAACGTGGGCGTCTGCGTCATCGTTTTCAAAAGTCTCCATTTCCGCCCGTCCAGACTAAAACGCAATCCCGGAGTTTTCGAACTAAAACGGGGTCAGCAGCGTTTTCAAAAGTCTCCGTTTTAGGGGTCCGAAAACGCCAGAGTAGTGTGGATGCTAGGCGTAAACGTAGCAAGAGTTATGCGTTTTAAAACGAAAACGTATTAGTGTGGATGTGGCCTTAGGGTTCCTACTGCAGTGCTCCTCAGTTAAAATACCAGCCAAATGAATCATTTTGCTGCTTACCATCATGGTATCTATGCTGCTCAGTGAAGTTACTGTGGTTAATGTTACTGACGGCCAGAAGCAGCCAGTATGAGCATTGAGAAAACACTTCTGGATCCTATAGGGAGCTGAAGGTAACATCTCCTCCTGTATAATTCACATTGAGTCTTCCTCTGGGATGCAGGATCAAAAATCTACTGGGACTCCTGGCATGAAGGTTTACAGTTTACAGAGCGCTGATAATACAGAATGTCTTTTACAGCTTGTGTGAGTTTGGAATGTGATGTATAGGCAGCGGTGTGTGAAGTGTTTCCCAACATTCAGCTCACACTAAGAAAAAATAAATAAATAAATCACTTCCTGTATAATTCACATTGACTCCCAATGTAATTTAAGATGAAAAGGCCACTAAAGTATAACTTTGTTTTTTCTGAATTTAGAAGATTATAAATATTTTGTTGTTTGCTTATACCAAGCCTGTGGATCTAAAGTTGATAACACACAAGCAAATTTTTAGGGCAAACTCATTGCTGGCAAAATTATGAAAAAAGTATGAGTGACTAGGCAAAGAGGGCAGTGGGCAATGGTAACTGACAAATTTGAAAGTTGGAGGAGTGGAATGGATGAAATAACGGTTGCCATCACCGTGATCCAGGCCTCCTCTTTTCTACTGAAAATGTAATAAGTTAATCATTTTTTCAAGCTCAATCATGCTCAATGCCCATGTGCAGTTTCAGATTGATTGGCCGACCCGTTGAGGAGCAAAATGGATGCAGACAGACAGACAGAAGGACAGAGTTTTCCTCATTTTATAGTAGGATTCTGAAAGTAGGAGTAGGAACAGTTGAACTCCATCCTGTCCTATTCTTTTGTATCTCATCATATTTTGTTCCCTTTCTATTCAGACACTGGACTTTGACATGCAGAGACTGAGAGACTGCCTCAGGTTCTGTGAGCCGGGACATCCCACCATCTCACCTGCTGAAGATTTTGATAGTTTTGAGGAAGCTAATGAGCTTGTCGAAGCCTGGTGGCCCTACTATCACACACCGTTCTACTAACTACACGCAAATATCTGCAATCTCAGCTATGGACATTCCTGTGGATGAAGTCCAGGAGAGTTCAGGACTGAGTATGGATCCTCTGGAGGGGGTCTTGTGACCCACCGACAGTGGAGAAAAGAAAGGTAAAGCGCTTACAAAGAAAAACAGTTTGACTGGAACAGAGTGCACCTGCAGAGGGCAAGCAATGCCTTGCAGCTAGAGCTGAAAGACGAGGTGAAGGAAGGAGAGAGAGTGCAACCTATAGTTTAAGTTAAACTTGCACAGCACTGAAATGACTTGATGCAAGTGACTGTCTCTGTTTTCAGTAATCTAGCTAATGTTAGCTAAAACAGAGCTTACACCGATTTGTCTAGCTTCATTGCCTAGCCCGACGAGTCAGACCCATGGACCGCTATGACATCCACGTTTTGGCAAATTACATTACATTACACTTTGACCTACCGGGATGGTGTGTGTGGGTCTTGTCTCTCTGCCTGCAATGTATTCATCATGACAATGTAAAAACAATAAAGTATTGAAAAAAGCAGATTTTCTGTGTCTCTGTACCAGCTAAGATCTTTCCTCAGTGTAAACACATTTCATGCATGGAGGAGGAGGAGGAGGAGGAGGAGGAGGAGGAGGAGGAGGAGGAGGAGGAGGAGGAGGAGGAGGAGGAGGAGGAGGAGGAGGAGGAGGAGGAGGAGGAGGAGGAGGAGGAGGAGGAGGAGGAGATTGTTGGACAGAGGCATTGAACTGGTCAGATTCTGTGACAGACAGACTTGCATTAGTTTATCATTAAACATGTTTTTTTGTTCTGTTTGTTTTTTAATCACAGTGCAATAATGATTACCAAAGCCACACTGTCGTTAGATATTTATGTGTCAATGGCCATCGTTCTAAATGTACTTTTGTCCCGACGTCCAGAAGTGCTTCACTCCAGAGTGTCGACACCTCCTGCTCATACACAGATATTTGGCTGACTGACACAACACCTGAAGGACATTGATCAAACATCATGTAAACTCTGCACTGACATCCAGGTAAAGCACTGCAGACTTTTGGGAAGAGAAAATCTGGGTTTATAACACAGAGAGTAATATTCAAATGCAACATCAATAATAATTCACCCTAAAGCTGCAGATGCTTGAAACTACTTTTAATTGCATTTTAACATCTACAGCATTGGTTCTGAAACTCTTCAAGTGAGCAAACTGAGTCTTCCTCTGGGATGCAGGATCAAAAATATACTGGGACTCCTGGCATGGAGGCAGAGAAGCAGGTTTACAGTTTACAGAGCGCTGATAATACAGAATGTCTCTTACAGCTTGTGTGAGTTTGGAATGTGATGTGCAGGCAGCGGTGTGTGAAGTGTTTCCCAAGCAAACACTGAGCAAAAAAAAAAACACAGAAAAAGAAAAAAGTGCTGGATATTTTTCCGTTTTGCTGGAACAAATGTAAAAAAAACATAAGTTTCTCATTTGGCCTCATTGTTCACCTAAAACAAGCAAACATACTGTATATTTGGCATTTACAGTTAAGTTGTCAATGTATATGTAATTATCTCAATAAGATCCAGTATTGGATTGCAACAGGGACTGGTGCCGGTACTGGGAATTAGCAATTTATCCACATTTTGCACTGTTATGAACAAGACCAGGTCCAGACAGTCCAGGCCAACCTTGACATTATACAGTGACAACGCTGCCACCTAGAGGTGTTTGTCAAGGACTTGCACACCTTAATTTGGGCTGTTGAAGCTGCATCATGCATACATCTTACGTTAAAATCCACCTGTGTTGCAGCTTAAATCACAAAGTGGGGCTGACACAGAGAACAGCGCCCCGTCCCCACTAATTGGAAAGCCTCAGATTCAGCCTATTTGCACAAATTAAATTGAAGAATACATTTATGTCCGAGGAGTGCACAGTTTACTGACGTCACATTGCATGATTTCTGGTTATTTAAGTTATACATTTGAGCAGGTATCTATTGCTGCCACTTGGTGCCGCCAAAGAGCAACGTTGCAGAGTTCAGCTTTAAGTTGCCAGTGAGCTCCAGCACAGTGAAGAAGATGTGGAGGAAACACTGAAAACAATGCAGAATTGGAACAAGGAAAGGCTTTTACTGCACATCTTACTTGGCTCGCCATATCAAGTTCAGTTATAACACAGGTCAATGTGTTGAGAGCAAACTTTACTCTGGTGCCCGGTAAAATGTTGAAATGTCAGGTTTGTCGCCTTGTGTGATTGGTTAGTCGCCCTTTGACATGTGAGTCAGACTAAGTGATGTGTTTTGTATTTATGGCAATGTCAGGCAGTGAAAAGACAACTAGTGCACTGGGAGATGAGGGTCAGAAGAGGTCGAAGAAGACAAAAGTCCTCCTCATTGTCCACTATCTACTTATCTCCTTACAGCCTGTAGACGTTGTTGACTTGTACTCAAACACCTGGGGGATAATAAGGATCACACACTGTGAATCATTACTGTGAAAAGGTTCTAGCTATATCTTGACGTTTTAGTTTTGAATCTGTAAAACATGTTAAAGTATGTACATCAGTCATGCATATTGATGATCGCTAAATAAAAACAAATATTATTTTGTTATTTCATGCCATTTTCATCAGGTTAACTGTGTGGTCCTGGAGGAAAAACAACTCATCAAACAGAACTGGAGTTGAGCGTCCGGCACTCTCAGAAACCAGGAGCATAAAGTGAAGGCAGAGGAAAAGCGCATCTTTGAGTCAGGATAAAAAAAGAAAATAAAAATGGGACCAACTTCCCTGTCCTCTGCCCTCATCAGTGCAAAGATCACAACAAGAAGAAGACGACATACTGATGATTGACAGTCAGCAAGCAGGAGTCGGGATGACAAGGGAGGAATCATTGCAGCATTATCCTTGTTTTCCTCTCAAATACAATGACATCAGCTGTGTGTTTCAGTTTGTTCGCCTCCTGAAAGTAAATAAATAATTAAGTTTGACATCTCAGTAAAAATATAACCCAAGTTATATGATTAGTAAAAAATAGAAGTGCCATTTTGGTTCTTGGAAACGCAGTTCCAGCTCGTAGATTCAATCGGCAGTTTGACTGAGATGAAGCGCATGATGTGCCGAGCTGTCTTTGTCCTCATGGAAAGTGGACAGCATTTTAGTTTCTCCTCCTTTCTTTTCTTTCTACTTTCCATAATATCAGGTATTTGGGACTCACAGCTGCCATTCACTTCAAATGGAGATTTCCCGATCACATCCATGCTGAATCCTTCATGTAAAACTTTGTCTGATCCAAGCTGCTTGTCTGTTTGCGTGCGAGTGGCATGTGACGGTACATATTACAGTATGTTATACAACAGGTAGTTTCGGTGAAGCAATCTGATTGGTCAAAGATTTCTTCTAACCGTGCTGATGATTCCCATAAAGCAGGACTAGCTGGGCTTTACTGGTTGCTAAGCCAACTCTTGTGGTAGCCAGGGAAGTTGTTTTTTCTTGCTTTCTCCCATTGTTTATTCTTATGTACACTACTGTGGAGAAAACTTTACAGACAGTTCACATGCGTTGGCAATCATTGTATAAAAGCCATAATACCCTTGAGGACGTTCTTTACTGTGATAATGGGTTCAGCGGTGATGTGGACACGCTCAAGAAGATTGGAGTTTTAGTTCTATAAACATTTCTGGAGGCAGAAATAATCTGATTGGTTCAGTTAAACCTCGATGGGCGGAGCCAAACAACCACAGCTTTTCAGCGCTAAAGTTAGCTAACTGGCAAACTTGACAAGCAAAGAAGGAACTCTGGTCAAAAATATTTATATATAAATATGAATGCCAATGATTTTTTTTCATTCATTCCATGGCATTCATGATGTTGAAGGTCAGCTAGCTAACTAGCTAACCTAGATAATTTAGTATGATAGATTGTATTTTTCCAGTTAGCAGCAGAGCGCTAGGCTTCATAATATTAGCTTCCTCCTCTCTTACTTCGTCTTTTTCACTGAGCTTCAGTCTAATGTCACTTAGCCTGAAAAGCTGTAGTTCTCTGGCTCCGCCCACCGAGGTTTAACTCAACCAATCAGATTATTTCTGCCTCCAGAGCAGCTCTGCCTCTGACAAATGTTAACTAAATCTGAAATCTGCACGGTACAAGACACAGCCGAGTCACAGTATCACAGTAAAGACCAGCCTCCTGGGTAATTACTGCTACAATATATACACTATATAAGGATGCTAAAGTGATTATAGATAATAGATTGTTACTGTTGTGATGAGGTTGGTACAACACATCTGTTCATGTCTTTTCCTCGTGTGTCTGATGTAATTCTGACCAGACTGACAAACTGTTAGTTGGATCACGATGCGGATAAGGAGAGGCTAGGAGTCAAGTCTATCGCAGACAGTATTTCCTTCACTGAATAGGTTTGGTTAGGTGTGTATCCATGTGTGGTGTGTATTTTCTGTAGATGTGCACAAGTGTGTGTGTGTGTGTGTGTGTGTGTGTGTGGTGCTGCAGCTGACAGGCAGGCATGCAGAGACATTCATCAGCAGCTGCCTCCTGCTCTCTGATCACTTTATATACACACTTTATAGGTTTGTTAAGAGAAGTGCCTGTATAAGTGCTATATAACTGTAGGTATTATCATTGTTACTAGTATTACTATCATTATTATTATTACTACTGGCGTGGGATATTACATGGATACAGAGCTTGCACAGGCAGGGCTTAACCTCAACATCCACCTGTCAAATGAAATGTGGATGGTTTGTTTTGGCTGTGGCTGGTGAGTTAATTCTGCCACATTGCCACATTGTCAGCTGGCCAATTTGCATTTGATCAGTTTAGTCTGACGTTGGGATGGTAAGTCCACCAGCCACCGTGGCCTGTTCACCAAAAAGGGAAGTAGAATTTCTTAAAAACTGAGATCCAAGCTGCTTTGTCAGCAATCAAAGCAAAGCAACTTAATTTTCCGTCTTTGTCAGATCTCTCGGAGAAAAACGTACTGTTACGAAATCCTTACTAATTCCTCAGTCTAATCCGCAACTAACACTAAGTTTGTATTGTCTAGGAACAGTACTGGATCTGACTGGTCCTCAGTATCAGCCGATACTTAAGAGTTTAGTAATTGGAAGTGGTATCGGCAGTGAAGGAGTGGTACAGTGCATCCGGGTGCTAAACAAGTCGAGCTCGGAAGCCAGAACCTGCCAGAACTTTCACCTAAAAAAAGTATAAATTGAACCGTTCCCTGCCACGTAACTTCACTGGAGACGTCCTGCCTGAGCCACCATGACACAAAGAAACACAACATGATTCAGTGTCACTGTTCCCCTCAGGACAGCTAACTCGTTGCTGCTGTTCTACCGATCCAGTTAGCTGAGGAGGACACTCGGAAACAGCCTTCCTGCCAGAGGACGGAGTTTCACTTGTGATCAAACAAAAAAAAAAAAAAAAGTGGCTTTGTGGTTTGGTTTGAAAGTAAAAACCAGATGAATGGGAGAGAGAGAGAGAAAGAGAGAGAGAGCAGGACTGCAGCGCCTCACAGTGGAATGACTAACACATTACAGTATATATACACATTACAAAGGTACAAGCTGTGTGTGTGTGTGTGTTCTTGTTTTGCTGTCCTTGTGAGAATCAGTTTGTGTTTCAGACCTTCGGAGTGAGGACAGTTTTGCAAAGTGAGGTCTTTTTGGCCGATCCTCACTTCTTCAAGGGGCGAGTTTAGGATTTAGGATTTAGCATTTAGGGTTAAGATCAGAATTTGGATCGGGTTTAGGTTAGGGTACGGGTTAAGGTTAGTTTTGGGTTAAGGAATGAGCAGTCAATGCAAGGTTTGCATATGGACATAGTATAAGTATATATGTGTGTGTGTGTATACTCTGTAAAAGCAGGCACATCTAGTTGATGGGATTTCAGTCTGTGCGCTATGACAAGGAACACGTGTGTATTCCAGTGTTTGGTATATTAGTGTCACCGCTAGTGGTGACAATATACAATATTTATAGTGAGTGGCACAGCTTCCCTTTTGGCATGGCAGTGTGTAACAGGTGCATGCGTCTGTCCTCGCTTTGTTTTTGTCTCGGGGTCGGGTGTGAAATGATCAGTCGCAACACGTTCTTCATGCAGTGTTTGCATTCTGATTTTGCTTTGCTGTGTACATTTGTGGTGTGTGTGAGTGTGTGTGTGTGTGTGTGTGTGTGCTACGCTTCCTGTGTACGAGCTGCCTTGAATCTGCCAGTCAGTCAGTGGTTGGGGCTACTTCCAGGAGTTTGTGTGCAGTTTAGGCTGCTGAACCCCGGCAGCGTGACGCGTCCGTGGGTGTAGATGTCGCGGTCGGCTCCCCGGTTCATCCGTTTGACCAGGTTCTTCTCGTAGAGCAGAGGGTGGTAGGCGCCGAGCGTGCACGCCGCGTCGTAGAACCGCTGGTAGTAATGGCAAAGCTCCGTCTTCCTCCGGGACGGCAGGAACTCGTAAACGTGCACCACCTCACACAGGGACATCATCAGGACCGTGCCTGGGTTAGGAAACAAAGGAGAGGAGGGAAGGAAACAAGGAAGCGAGGAGAAGTGAGCGGCTACGTTTGCACGCACAGAGAGTTCAGGTCAAGTCACTCAGCTAACCTGGTTTTGGGTTGACACGTATAAACGTCATAATAATCCGGTTAAGCTCATGCTCAGATTATGAGAAACCTGTTAGGATGCCCGGCTTTCTCCCGTATTAAACCTAAACAGGTTCATGTGGCATGGAAACATCTGACTGCTTCCACTTTGGTTTTAGCTGCGTACACTCAGACTCACACAGCATTATGGGTTCATTTCGATGTCTACAAAAAGCACCCTGAGCTGAGCCTTACCAAGAACAGGCTGTTTCTGTTGCCGTGTCTTTAAGGCTCGTTAATATTAACGACCCTCTATTCTGATTGGCTAACCGTTTCAAGAGTGAAACGTGAGACGCCGCGGCCCGGCGGCTACAGGTAGGGAAAACTCTCCGGTAATTAGGGCTGCACGATATTGGAAAAAACTGACATTGCGATATCTTTTTTTTCTGCAATATATATTGCGATATGAAAAAATACAGGACATTTCACTAGATACATGCAGTGTGTTATTCATGTACAGATATACAATTAACAATCATAATTTTCATCATTTGGGTACTTTAAAAGTCTATCCTCTTCTAACAAAACAAACCCCCCTCCTACTTCTACCACACTTGGTTCAGCCCTCTGCCACCCCTCCAGAAATCAGCTTGGACTCCTCCACTACAAGGATTGGAGAGAGAACAGGTGGAGAGGTATTTGGGAAAAACAACACGTTTCTTAATAAACTTTACAAATGGACTTGTGTGTCGCAGTTGTGTTATTTACATGTAATCTACCATTTCTAACGATGTTCAAATGTATGCTTAATCTGCGTGGTGGAAGATAAACAGGCCTCCCAGCGCGGCTGAGGATGGTAAAACTCTCAAACTCAAGCAACAAACAGATTTATCTATATGCCAGCAAGATGTAAGTACAGATAGATCTGGATACTGCAAGTTTTGTGTGTGTGTTGTGTGTGTTAAGTGTTTCTTACATTAGGGCACGGACCAGTCCTGTGACAGTAACTTTTTAACTTTTAACCAGCACCGGGACGAGGTGCCGCTGATAACGGGAATACACGCAATCAAAAGCCGCCTCACGTAACTGAACGCCTGCCTCTAGCATCCAGGTGACATTATCTGTGACAGTAGCCGCGTCGCGTGCATGTTTACAGGCAGGTGATACGCAGACTCTGCATGCACAGCGATCAGTTCACTATGTGCTCTGGTGAAGGGGTGCACTTGATCAGTTTGTCAAACAACCAAAACAGGCAGCGCTCCTTTTCAGGTTGTGGTAGGTGACTAGTGGGGCCTGCTTTGGTTGTATGATAAATTGATGAAGTGCACCCCTTCACCAGAGCACACTGGGAACTGATCAAACTTCGTGTACCCAAGAACCCTTAAATTATGTAATATCAGACAGACTTTTCTTGTAGATTAGTCATGGAAAATGAGAACCTTGCGAGTTTTCCTTTTGTATCAAGCAGCAAAAAAGTTGTAGCATGACGTGTTTGAGTTATTGCCTTACTTGACATCGCGCGTCCTGCAATGTGACTATTGCACATGCTCACATCGCGATGTCGATGCTGAAACGATATATCGTGCAGCCCTACCGGTAATAAACAATGACAACCGCTCAACCGCTTTGAAAAAAACACTTTGTTAGTCTATTATTTCTTACAGAAATGATAATGAGCGAACCTTTGTGACGCCACAAAGTTACGGAAGTCCAAACGGCTCGTTTAGAGGCTCGCTTTTCTAATATGGATTGTGTGGATTTAGTTTTGATACTTTCACCATGTTTAGATAGACCATCCAACTCCTTTATCATCACAGAGGAGAGGGGAGCCCTGCTTTACATGATATGGGACCTTTAAAGGCCCATTTTTAGTTGTAAAATATGTCTTTCTCCACCCTTCAGAGAGTGCTGTGATCATAGGCAAATAGTTAGATTTGGTTCCGGAGCCAGAGCAGCTTACATACTCTGGATGGTAATTTGGCACGCCCACTTTTCAGTCCAATGCAATGTTAATGGAAGTTTGGATGTAAGACCTGAACCTGGCCATTTGAAATCAAATTTAGAGCTGATTTGAGCGTCTCCATCCAAATGAGCCAAATAATCTTGAAGTGTTGACTGTTTTGTAAAAGAAACGGTTATTTTGTCTCACACAGATCCACCAGTATTTTTGCTGTGATCACAGTACTTCCTGAAGAGAGAGAGACGGAATTCCCCTTTAACCCAAATATGACCTTAACAGGAGTATGGCCAATAGCCGGCTTCCTCTGTCCCATTAAAGCAGCGCAGCCCACAGCCTGCCTCCGTCCCACTTTATCAGCCATTCCTTTCTTTTTGTTTACTTCCCTGCAGTCTGTCATTCACTTACTTCTTCTGCAGACTGTCCTGGTTTTCCCAGGTGCTCTCATATCCTCTCTCTCTCTCTCTCTCACACACACACACACACACACACAAAACCCATTTCTTGGAGTTTCTACTCGTTGTGTCTCTCTTTTTTTTTGTTATATTGTACTTTGATTTCTGTAAAGCTTTTTGGGGCAGTCCTGTTTTATAGCATCCATTACTGTAAGTAAACTTCACTTTATTTGACAAGGGAGGAAAAGACAGAAGAAAGGCAGATATTGATATAACTTTGAGGTGAAGGCGTACTTGAAGGAAATATGTAAGACTTCTGTCAGTCCTCGGTTAACATGAGCATTTATTTCTAAAACAAAATACAGACAATAAAGACATGGAAGCCTTCTGAATCTCCTAACAGGGAGCTTGGTTAGTGATTAATAGGACAGGCTTGCAAAATACTGAACCCTCCCTTTCATTTGTAATAGTCATAAGACCAGAGGATAATTAATGAAGGGCCACACTGCTTTTGTCCCTTGTAATCTGTCCTTTGTGTGCCTTGGGTGTGTAATGAGATGCTAAAAATAAAGCGCAACAGCACAATTAGTCAAACAAAGAGGTGAAAAGAGCGTCGACGCTTTACATACCGAGCAGGCCGGAGGAGGGCGGGTTCTTCTGGATGGGCTCTGCCATGTTGTCTTGGATTCTCTGCCACAGCTGCCACTCAAAGCGGGGATGCAGGATGTAGAAAGGCTGGAGGGGGTGCAGCCTCCTGTACCGCTGGTACTGGACAAAGATGGGGTAGTCTGTCCTGTTGTACCACTGTGGGAGGGACAGGTCACTCTTTAGAGGATAATACACATCTTAAGATCAAAGAGTATAAAACTACTTACTACACACTTGAAAACCTCAAGTTGGGTAGTCTGTCTGTAGTCTGGGATAGAGAGCTAATTTCACTTCTTCTAATGTATGTCCTATAATGGATATAAAACGGGGTTGTTTTCCTGATCGACAGGTCGCCGATTACAGACCAATAGCAGGTGGAGCTGCGGCTCTGTGTCGACCCCCGGCCTCACAAAAAATGTCAACATGGCGGCGATCGTAAACCCGGCCGTTCATAAACCCATGGTGACATCACACTCACTACTCCATTTGTTTTACAGTCTCTGCACTGAGAGAGTGAGGAGAAAGACAGAGGCTGAATCTAAAATGCCTCTATTGTAAAACCATGAAACTCCCAAAAACATACAGCAATCAGGCTACATGTAGAAATAAAGTCCAGATGTCTGACCTCTGGGCGACAGAGCTGAACTCATCTGTCCCGCAAACAGGAAGTGAGCTGAGGTTCACTCTGAACCGTCAAACAAGTTCAAACTGAAAGTTGCTGTGTGCAGTGTGTGATATGTAACCTGCTGTTATTTGTATAAAGATTATTCACTTTCACACAATGCTACCAAGAAACCTTGTTATGCTGATCTGCATCTCTGCTGTGTCCATTCATTTTAGAATATATTCTGAGCTATTTCAGTTTTGTTTTTTGTTTTTTTTTGGTATTTTATGTTTTTCATGGTGTTCATTTTACTCTATTTGGGTTTACTCCTGTCATTCAAAGGTTGTATTGTTCAGCAGTTGCTTCAGTAGTTTCACTAAACCAACTTTTGAAAAGTGTTTTGGTTCTTATGATACTGCATATTAATTCTGATGAATGTGCTTTTAGCCTTGTAACCAGGAAATAAGAGACGTTAACTCAAATGTTCATCAACTTACAATCCAAATACTAATGAATGAAAATAATTGCAGTATGTTTTTCTCAATATTGTGCAGCTTTACTCCAAAAACAATAAAAAGGCTTCAGTAAAGAGAGGAATAGTCAGAAAAAGAAACATGTCACATCAGTTATATAACTGAGTTATATAATTAAGGTAATTAATGAGTTGAGGCAATTAATTAAAAGTTGAATTAAAAGTTAATTCAACGTTAAATGCAATCACTAAAAAGGGTTTTGGCGGAGTGAAGCACTGAGGCTGAACAGAGTGGAGGAAGCGATGGAGGGGAACAGAAGAGAAACAGAAAGAGAGATGAGAGAAGTGAGGATGAAAGAAGACGTTTAGCCTCCAGTGTGAGTCACTGCTAACTGGTGCTGTGATTGGACGGCAAGCTGGAGGCCGTCCTGTAACTGAAAGACTCCAAACCCTCCAAACAGTCACTGTGTCCATCAACAGTGATGTCTGGGGTCTGAAAGTATCTCATCGAATGTGAATCAAGGAAGGAATCTGCTTATCAAATTTCAATCCTTTCAAATCCTTCATCGTAACTTTTTTACATAATTTGTTGGGGAAAAAAGGACAAAGAAAATGTCAAAAGCGCGACACTCGATAACTTTTACATGATGCTGGGTTGATAAGTGCTTATTCATCGCTCTTTAGCCCACAGGCCCGTGCCACAGATATTGCATCACACTGTATTCTTAAAGGATAACGCTGGTGTTTTTTAATGCATTTCTTACCGTCAACAAATCCTATGAAAATAACAAAATCAACAATGCAATCAGGGGTGACGGGGGATCCGAGAAGAGGATTCATTGGACTTGGGGATTTTGGGGATATTTCAAAACGGAACAGAACCCTGCATGCGTCCTGTTGAAGTGTCCTTGAGCAAGACACTAAGCCACTGCTGCTCGCTCATTGTTAAGTCACTCTGGACACAAGCATTAAAAAGCGCTAAATGCCTAAAATATAAATGTACAGGCCTAGCTGCACAGCTGTATGCTCTATACGCCCCCGAGGAAGAGGAGGGAAAACATCCTGCAGCCACAGCCGGTCACATCTGTCTGCAGCTGGGAGGTTTGTCTACTCCTCCAACAAGTAACCGACTGTCATGTGGAGCTTCAAAACTGTTTCCAAATCTGTTTTAATATGTTTTTTTTTTTGGTTTTTTTACTGGGCCATAACAACATATTATGAAAACTGTGTTCTTGTTTGAGTTGAAGGTTGAATGTTGTGGCTCTGTGTGTTTCCCCTCCACACACTGACAGGAAAACAAGGTTTGTCAGAAAGGTTCGACCTCATGTTGTTCTGTCAGACGGCTGAGAGGACGGGCGTCACCTGGGTGAGGTCAGCGGAGAAGGGGGCGGGGTCCCAGGCCACCAGAACACCTGAGCTGTACAGAGAGCTGGACAGGAAACGATGGTCATCAGACGCCATCACCTACAAGACAAGATGATCCATAATGATTATTAATGATTACTAATACTATCACTACTACTGCAACACATTTCATTATCCTTTATTTATGATATCATTGAGATTGAGGTCTTGTTTTTATGTCTTGTTTTCAAGACCTCAAAAGAAAACTACAAAAAAATAAAAAAAGGATCACAAAGATGATGAAGAAAATACACAGTATAATTATGTCAGTCAACAACAGACAGAAACATAAATTATAAAAAGTAATCGCAAACATTGTAGAAAAAGTGAGATATCATTGATTTAAAATCATTGAGGGGGACGGGATTCATAAAGTGTATAAGAGTACTACTGTACTGTAACAGTACTACTAAAAACACCAATAAAAAATAAATTAGTCACCAAAATAGTCTTTCAAAGAGCTGACTGGACCTCACTGGCAGAAAATCTTCAGGTGAGATAAAACTCAAACCCTAAAGCATGGGAACGTTTTTGAATTGCGTCAAAATGACCCCAAACAACACGGCTGTATACAAAGTGTGTACCGGAGCTTGAAAACACGTCGTCATATTCAATTTTATCTTTACCAGTTTCCCCTTGAAATTAGGGAAAGTTATGAAATATCAAGCTGGAAAAATAATGTTAATCATGCATGGTCTTAGGAGACATTAAATGTTGAATGGGGTCAAATTGACCCTAAACATAATAGGATTGTTAATCCAACCAACTACAGGAAACCACCCCAAAACACAAAGGATTATGGGTACTACTTGGTAAAGCCAGAACTGGGTGCAGCCAGGTAACAATATAATCCAACACACTGCAGCTGCTGCACCAGACAGGGAGCCGACTCACTACTCATCAGACCAAATAACACATAATTCCAGCTTTCTGACCTTTGTTGCAGCGATTCTTAAATAAACCCAGACTGAACACAATCAGTGTTTCCACTTGAGTCCTGGCAGAGTGAAACAGCCCGTAGACCATGGGACAATAAAACTGTTTTAATGGTGGACCAGGTTGGCCCATGCTGACTCAAAGAAAGCACTAATGCAGATTCTCCCTATCCGGCCTGTTTAAAACGTCACAGTCTGTTACTCTTCTGGCCTGGGACAGTCAGATCATTAACAACTTTCTTTAATGCTAAATGCACCCAGATTAAAAATAATCTCTGCTCCATTAAAGTGCATTCAAGTGCAGCATTAGCACATGGAGGAGATTAATTCTGTTATCCTCAAAACCACTCTTCACTCTGAAACCACAAAATACGTCAAAATTATGAGTTAGACACTCTGGTTTATCATTCTTAAAATTTCATGGATCCTGAAATAGCCGGTAAATCATGGAGAATCATGGTGGCAAAATCCAATGCAGAAATAACTTTGAAAACAGCAATTTTTCTTGCAGGAAAGTTGAATACAGCACAACGTTTTTTTTTAAATAATCAGATTACTTTAGTGCTTGAATGCTTTAGTTTTGACCATGAATAAATACACAAGAAGGGTGCTTGAAAAGTCACGACAAACCTTTGAGTTTGAAAATGATCTAAGTGCCCGAACCCTTGTGCCACATTTGGCTAAAAGCTTTCCTGGCCAGAGGTCGGTGTGACGACTCGCACTCACTGTGAAACTTTTTCATCCATGAACGCCTACAAACCTCTAAAACACCCGAGTCAGAGCCGCCGCCCACAGCTCTCTCCCTGCTGCAGCGTGTGCTCACACACCTGTACAACCTGTCTGGAAAACAGCTGACATTTTTAGAAAAAAGCTGTAGAATATGCTTACAGAAAAATGTCTGGAAGATAAGCCGAAGGGGACCGATGCAGTTAGAACAGCTATGAAATGCAGATGAGAGTTTCAAACGGTAAAAGTTAGATAATTGTTTGGTAACACGTCCCTCGATGCCCATAATCACACTGAAGAACAGCCTCAAGGGTAATATGTGTTGTAATTATTTATAAAATGGCTGCCGCTGCCTGAAAAGTTTCCTCCAAATTAGTGAGGATGCATAAGAACAGGAACAGGAGAAAGCAAGACGATTACCGACTACATAAAGGTTAGCACAGCAACCAGCTAGCCGTGCATTATGGGAACTATCAGTGTGGTTGGAACGTGACTTTGACCAATCAGATCTTTTTTTATATTTATATAAATGGCTCTTCATACATACGCCATTCAGTAGATACATTTATCCAAAATGTCTTAGAGTGTCATGAGCGCCTGCATGTTCAGTCTGGCTCGTCCCGGAGGGAATCGAACCCAAACCTGCCTGTTCCTACCTTTCTCTTCCCACTGAGCTACATGACCTTCACTGTATCTCAATGCACCATAAATGTATCTGAAGGTCAAACTGGACAGTAATGATGTGTGTTCATGCTTGTTTTACATTTTAAATTAGCTTTGTCAGTGTTTCAAACATGTCGTCCACCTTCTAAAAAGTTGGGAAAATGAGGTTCAGCTTTCCAAAGGTAAAATGCCAACATGAGATGACATTTACGTTTTGTTTTTGCTTCTGTGTTTTTTGTAAGTTTAGAAAATCATGGTTTAGGAATCAGAATCAGAGTAAAATGTTGTAAACATAAGATAAACACATTGTGTCACCAAGACATCATCTAGTACAGCGGTTCTCAAAGTGGGGTCCACGGAGCCCTGGGGGTCCGTGACACATGGCCAGGGGATCCGCAAAATAACTGATCAAACTGATAAATAATTGATAAAATTGTGCTGCGTCATTAAAAAAAGTCCATATCTGCATGTGGGGAGCATATCTGCTTGCGCCACGCTGTGCAATAAAACAAGCGTACCTTTGAGCCAATTACTCCCACCTGTTCGTTTCCAGCCAATAGAGATTCTGATACGTTGTGACACTTCATGTCGATCTTGCTGCTGTCGATCAATCACACGTGGGTTAGGACACCGCTGCCATGCCGCTGTTTAGCTCGCTTCACTAGCCATGGAAAAGTATTTGAGTCACAGCCTGTCAGGCGACACTGAGGCCAGATTGGCTAAAATAAGAAAATACGATGACAGCTATATCGAGTTTGGCTTTATTGAGAGCGGAGTCGTCATTCTCCACTCTGACCGCAATGAAGACTAAACACAGGGCACGTTCGCATGTGGAAAATGATCTTAGAGTCTGTCATCCATCACTCCAGGAACTGAGGAACTGTAGTGAGAGACAGACCGGCCCACACAACTCATTCATTTACAAGGTCAGCTGCTGTGATTGTAAACTGCAAGAAGAGGCCGAAATGTGAAGCAAAACAAAGGTTCTGAGGGAGATCTTTTTTTCGGTGTTATGGTCAAGAGGGGGAAAAAATTCTCCCTTATAAGAGG
Organism: Centroberyx gerrardi; assembly: GCF_048128805.1. NCBI lineage: Eukaryota > Metazoa > Chordata > Actinopteri > Beryciformes > Berycidae > Centroberyx > Centroberyx gerrardi. The sequence goes on along the minus strand of NC_136007.1, from coordinate 6,227,856 downwards.
TCCTCTGTCTGAAAAAGTTTGAGAACCCCTGATCTAGTACTATCTTGCTGCAGCTGAATGTGCCAGGTAAGGTGTGTCTACCTGGGAGTTGATGAGGCGGATGCTGGTCTTGGAGCCCACGTCCTTCTCGTAGCCGACCGTGGGCGCAGCGTTGAACCGCAGCACGGCATCATGAGAGTCTGCCAGTCAGGAAGAGAGGAAAAGAAATGACTGTCGAGACATGTGCATCCATGTCTGTAAACAACCTGCTGACCAACAACATGCTCAGTGTTAGAGCGGGGCATCGTCAGGATTTCACTGATTCCGGCGGCATTTTCGAATCTTCTTATCGATCCGATTCTTTATCGATTCCCTTATCGATTCCTACTGTGTAAACTGTCAGAGGTAACACGCTACACAGCTTTAATGGCTTTACCTGTGTTTTATTACTCAAAAAGACATCGCTGTGGAGTTACTTTTGTCTCAGAATTACGTTTCAAAACAGCTAAGGCACATTTGGCATAAAGCCTTACTTTAGAGAACAAAATACAAGAACAACTGAAAAAAAAGTCAATTAACTGGATTCTTAATTACAACTTCATTGGGTCGTTCAAGCGCACTCTAGTTGTAATTTCAATATTTCCGACAGCATTTGAAGGCAACATCTGCTTGCTACTGTAGGGACGGTTGGCACGGAACATCTAGGACATGTTGAGGTGAATATTGGACCTTTGAACCCGCAGTGCAACCGTTTGGCTTCAGAAGACTTGGGTTTATGGTAACTGGTTTGGAACTCTAAAGAAACTGTCTCCAGCAACTTCTGTTGTTTACGACTCGCTTTCAGAATGAAAACAACAATAAACTGCAGAACTGATCAAAGAAAAGGGTCAGAACATTATATTGTTAACTGTCAGTTTCGCTTTCACTGTCATACCTAAGATATGAATTGAAAGCTTGTGAGCGCAGTCTGCCGTTTATTTAGAGACCAGACCGGATCAGTTAACATTTCCGTGATCTGAGTATTTACTGTGGAACCAGGTGACTGGAAGCTGCCTTGATGTTTTCTTTAGACAACAGTAGATTGTTACTTAAGGCTCAGTCCCAAACCTGATGACTAGTGATGATTTCTGTACAATAATAGTGATGACATCAGCAGAAGACGTACAGTATTTTAAAGGCATGATATTAAGTGGGTGACATGAAAGTACTTTAACAAGTTACTTTAATAAATTCTAACTCTGTTTAGGGCAAGTAACAAAGTAAAGTAACTAGTTAGTTTCAAGTAACTTTCCCCAACACTGGTAGCAAGAACCGACCCTTTGGCTGCTGAATATCTCACCTATCTCCTTGCCGAGTCCGGAGTAGCGGAGCGATCCGGCCGACGACACGACGGCGCAGCTCTTGTACGGCCCAAGGTCGGAGGTCAGCGGCTTGGGTGGCAGCTGGGCGGCCCAGGACAGCGAGGAGAAGGGCAGGAGGTCAGGGGTCAAAGTGGAGACCTCCACCTTGTCCTTCAGTTGGCAGAGAAGCTGCGGACCGCTCAGCTTCGGCCTGCTGGACACACCGCCTGGGCCAGAGACCTCCACCCCATACTTGTTCATCGCCTGGGGGGAGCGGAGGATGACGAGCACACAGAGAGAGAGGGAGGAAACAGAACAGAGAGAACAGAGAGAAAAAAGAAAGGAAATTATATGATTTCCTGTTCTTCCCCACCCCAATTTAAAGATAAAGATATTACACACCACCAGGACAGGAGAACATCACCCTGTACTTACTCAGCACCCGAGGGGGAAACAATAGATGGAGAACATTGAGAGGAAGAGAGAAGACAGGGAGGATATGACTGGACCAGAAAACTCAATCCTGTAATTATTCATTGCCTCAGGTAAAAAAAACATAGGATGAAGAGCAGATTCAGAAAGACAAGAAAGGGAAGAGAGGAATGTGAGGAATAAGATGTAGATCTGAGGGAAGAAAAGAGATAAAGACAATTAAAGAGAAGTAAAGAGAAACAAAGGACAGGACAGGACAGCACAGGACAGGACAGGACAGCACAGGACAGGACAGGACAGGACAGGACAAGACAGGACAGCACAGGACAGGACAAGACAGGACAGCACAGGACAGGACAGGACAGCACAGCACAGGACAGGACAGCACAGCACAGCACAGGACAGGACAGCACAGGACAGGACAAGACAGGACAGGACAGCACAGGACAGGACAGCACAGGACAGGACAGGACAGCACAGCACAGCACAGGACAGGACAGGACAGGACAGGACAGGCCAGGACAGGACAGCACAGGACAGGACAGGACAGCACAGGACAGGACAGGACAGCACAGGACAGGACAGGACAGGACAGGACAGGACAGCACAGGACAGGACAGGCCAGGACAGGACAGCACAGGACAGGACAGGACAGCACAGGACAGGACAGGACAGGACAGGACAGGACAGCACAGGACAGGACAGGACAGCACAGGACAGCACAGGACAGCACAGGACAGCACAGCACAGGACAGGACAGGACAGGACCGGTCAGGACAGGACAGGACAGGACAGCACAGGACAGGACAGGACAGGACAGCACAGGACAGCACAGCACAGGACAGGACAGGACAGGACAGGACAGCACAGGACAGCACAGCACAGGACAGGACAGGACAGCACAGCACAGCACAGCACAGCACAGCACAGGACAGGACAGGACAGGACATGACAGGACAGGACAGGACAGGACAGGACAGGACAGCACAGGACCGGACCGGACCGGACAGCACAGGACAGGACAGGACAGGACAGGACAGGACAGGACAGCACAGCACAGGACAGGACAGGACAGGACAGGACAGGACAGGACAGGACAAGACAGGACCGGACCGGACCGGACAGGACAGCACAGGACAGGACAGGACAGGACAGGACAGCACATATAAATGAATGAATAAGATAAGATTGTAACTGTTCCTCCATTCCCCCCATCTCCAAAGGCCAAATGAAATACTAAAACATGACAATAACATGCACTTTTATCCTAACTGCATATGTTTCCATCATGGGGGCCTCAGTGGGAAATGAACCCCCGACCCTGACTGTCAGTGCCTTGCTCCGCCCCACCTTGCTCCGCCCCACCTCGCTCCCTCACCTGATAGTTCTGCACCACCTTCCTCAGTCTGCTTCCCAGCATGCTGCTGGACATCTCGTCGTCCCACACCTCTCCCAGACTCCCGTGAGGCCCGAAGAACGCCGCGTCTCCGCCGCTCAGCTCCCCCCGGCGCCGGCCCCCGAACAGGGTCTCCAACGCGCGCGTGAAAGGGCGCGGCAGCAGCCAGGCGAAAAACCCCGAGGACTCCCGCTCCCTCGACTTCCGCTTGGAGCGCGAGTCCCGGGCTTCCTGGGTGCGGTTGGGAGAGGAGAGGACGGGGATTGGACGGTGAGGGTTGCCGGGGACGACGCCTGGAAGCTTCTGAGGGTCAATGTACATGGGCTTGGCCCCGCCTCTCAGCACCTGTGGGAGACGGAGGGAAGACGAGGTCAGCAGGTGTGAGGCTCATACACTGCTGACTGTAAGAGTTCTGTGTGTGTGTGTGTGTGTGTGCCTGTTTACCATAATGTTTATGGTACACACCCACACACACACACACACACATAGTCTTACTTAAGTCACTTTTGGGGTATTTACATAGACTTACATTCATTTCCTGGAGACATACCCTAACCCTAACCTTAACCACTGACCCAAAAATCTGCTTTTTACCAATTGGGGACACGGCTTTTGTCCCCAATCAACTGGTCTTAAGTCTGGTGTGTGTCCCTGAAAGTGACTTAAGTCATACCACACACACACACACACACACACACACACACACACACACACACACACACACACTCACACACACACACACACACCATACACACATGTACTCATCATGTGTGTATCAGCCTTTTGACATTGTCATCTCTTCACATGTACAGATATAGAGCTACAGGCCTAGAGATACTATTTGCACACACACACACACACACATATTACAATATATTCATATTTACTAATTACAGCATACATTGAATATATTCTAATTCACTAAACTGTATGCAAATCTATATACTGTATGTATAATCCATATTCGCTGCATTTTCCCAGCTATACATTCTACTTTGTATGTTTATAAAATCCCACACTTGCTTATATTATATATTACTTCTGATTTTTACTGCTTTAATTGTTTATTTTGTATTCTATGTGCGTGCTTATATTCCATTTTTCCCTGATTCCTGCTGCAACAATTTTCTCTTACCATACTAATATACTGATTCTCTATTACAATATTTACAATATATTCTAATATATAATATTACTACAAGGTCAAATGCAAGGATGATGACACACTGCAAGCAGCTGCCCGTTGCATCAGATTACATTACAGACCTTGATGACGGAGTGCGCTCGGGGCTGGGCCCGGGTCCGCGCCCGGACGCCGAAGATGGCGTCGGTCACCGGCACGCTGTTTTCGGCACAGAGGGCGTAGAGCAGAGCCATGGAGACGCAGAAGAAGGCCATGCAGAACGCTCCACGGCGAGCCCGGCGCCTCAGACGCCACAGCAGGCTGACTCTGTCCATCGCCGCCCCAGGGATCTGGAGGACAGACGCACAGGCTCAGAGGTGCAGAAGGGAATAATTGGGCTTCCTGAACATTAATCAACAATTTATTAGTACTGGGTCTGTTGTTATTGTCCTTTAGTTTGAGCTGATGTCGGCCATACTTCATGCTTTCATCCAAAGATCAAAGCTAAGCAACGCACTTGGTGATATTCTAATGCAGTGTCATGAATTAAACTTTATGAATGTTTACGACTGTTGTCATTAAGTGTCATTCGGTTGATAATGTCACTTTCAATGCAAAGTTGACACTGTTCTAGATGTCTCTGTCATGACAACTTGACATTAACCAAAGGGACATATCTCTCAGCCTTATTCACCCCCCTTCAAATAAAGTGTTACCAAAAAACCTTGGATTGAAACTCGAGGAGAGGAGGAGGAGAGAGAGAGAGAAATATGAGCAAAGGAGAGTAAAGAGGAAAATAAAGAGGAGAGGATGAGGAGAGGAAAGGAGGAGAGGAGAGAAGTGAGGAGAGAAGAGACAGAAAGAGGGCAGAAGGGGAAGAGAAGTGCAAAGCAGAGGGGAAAAGATGAGAAGATCACAGAGGGAGGAGAGGGAAGGAGATGGATGGGAGGAAGAAGAGTTCAGGTCATCAGTTCATCCTCTGCTGTTATGCAATGGATCAGCATGCAGGCTCGTTCGGTGTGACACCGCACGACCAATCTGCGGACTAAACCCCCAGAACACGGGGATTACCTCATCAAGACACAAGATGAGATCAAAAACCACTCAGCAGTTTGAACTCTGCAAAACACAAACATCGAATCCCACTGAGACGGGAAGAAAAGACTGAAAAGAACGAAGGAATGGAGGAATGAATGAATGAATGAAAGAAGAAGAAAAAGGGAAACATGCTTCGACTGCCCCGGGCCAAATGACGCATGGAGCGAGGGAGAAGGGAGGAGGAGGGCGGTCTTTCTGAGGGAAGAAAAAAAAAAAGAAAGAAAGAAAGAAAGCGATCGCTGATGGAGGGAGAGTGGAGGATGATTTGATTCAGACCGAGCTGTTAGAGGAGGAACGAGAGAGAGAGAGAGAGAGAGAGAGAGAGAGAGAGAGAGAGAGAGAGAGAGAGAGAGAGAGAGAGCGAGAGCGGTGGGGGGAAGGGATTAGAAGAGAGACCCGCGCTGTCTGAGCAGAGACCAAGGAGGCATCAGCGGTTTGCCTTTTATCCCACAATCCTTTGCGTTCATGCAGAAGGCACGCAGCAGAGTGCCGGTCAGACTGAATGGAAGTGAATGAGGCTGAGACAGAAAATCAAAGTGTAAATGCAGCTTTTTCTCTTCGAGGGTAATGATATAATAATAATAATAATAATAATAATAATAATAATAATAATAAGGATAGTAGTAATAATAATAATAACCTCCATTTATATAGAAATGATCTAAAAGCAGAGTTTACAAAGCGCTTTACAGGAAGACATAAAAACATGGATAGTTGAATAATGAGGAGATAAAAATAAGAAGAAAGAAGAAACATTATGAGAATAATAAATCAATCAATCAGATAAAACAAAACATGAGCAACAACACAATATTAAAAGTGGGCAAGATCCAAAAATCAATTAGATAAAAGCAAGATTATAAAAGTGTGTTTTAAGAAGTGATGAAAAGATGATACTGACTCTGTGTTGACCGGCAACAGTCAGAACAGGCTGATGCATGGGAAGCCTTTGTAAATATACATTATGATCCGGTCAAAACCAGCAGTTCACAGACAAAAAATTGCCTTTATTTCCCATGACAAAAATGGATTAAAAACATCGCACCAACGCACCGCAGCCGAGTCTGATCTGAGAACTGCCGGCTTTGACCGGATCTTAATGTATATTTACAGACTCCCCGTTCATTGACCTGTTCTGACATTTAGAGCCACTTTGACACTTGATCTCTTGACAGCTAGCAGAAATTGCCAGATCAGAAAAGACTGAGATCTTTCAGAATTGAAAGCATGCGTCCCTGCAGCGATGCTCAGCCGGCTGCGCTGCAACAACAGGAAACAGGAGGTGGGCGGTTTGGTGATGCCCAGCGCTGCTTAATCTCACTCGCTTACTCAAACCGCGATGAAGAAATAGTAAATAAGTGTATTAAGAGTAGTAAGAGTAATATGTTGGGATGTTGTTGGAGAGAAATTACGCTCATTTCTGGGTAAAAGGCTGACATTGCTAGCAAAAGTTGGCAATGATGGTGACTTGATTTTGACTGACTGTGCCGTGGGAAAAGGGGCCACATAAATAAACTTAACTTGACAACTACTAGTATTTGTAAAAGGGATGACATGGAGTTTATTGATTTACTGCTGTTATTGCTTTCTGCTTTTTTTGAAGTGACGTAGGCTTCCTGTGCAACAGAGTTGTGAATGCAAAGCTTTTGTAGCAGCATGTGTGAGGCTCGCTTATCTGAGCATCTTCATACCCTTTGTACTACAGTACACACTCTGTCACAGTCCTGTTCCCTCACACAGTAAACAGCTGTGTGACAGGAGTCCAGTGATTGATCTGATACAAGATGGCGGCTGATGCAACACGGCGTGCTGCGGGTGGTGCGTTCTCTCGAATTAAACCGGATATATTCAGAAGTAATGATGGTAAAGTGATAGTAGAAGATTAACTACTAAACTTTATTGTGGCCAAGATGAGAACCCTGAGTCATGATGAAATTGTTTTGCTGGTAACACACAGTTTCAGCTCTGAGCGGATAGTATCTGAGGTCTGTCCTAACACCTCCCAACGCTGTGTCTCTCACAAAGGTGCACAAAAGGATGTTAACAACGTAAAAATGTGCCTGAAAGTGCTAAACGAGTGCGGAGAGGATTTGGATTTGGAGTTAACTATACTCAAGTTTACTGTAAGGATAACTTTTTTTTATGAGTACTGCTTACTTAACATAACTCAGATCTTTAAGTTGTCTGAATTGACATTTTATAGTCAACCTAAGATTTGGAGTTAACTATACTCAAGTTTACTGCCATGACATGAGTTGCCTAAATACAGTTCTTTTCAGCTTTACCAACTTAAAATTAATGATCTACTTTACTTGGAAATTTTGAGGCAATCGGTTTCCTGACTTTTTTTAAGTAAAGTCAACTTATTACAATCCATGTTCCTGCTACAGAAGATAACAGCCCCTCAATCTGGATCTGATATCCTCCAACATGTCTGACTCCCTGTCTGCTGTTGTCATGACGACTCTGCTCCGTCTCTTCCAGCCGGGCCGACTGCTCGCCTCTGAGCTTCAGACCCGGCGACTGTTCTTCTCAAACAAAAAAAAACAATGCTACCGACATGTTTTTTTTTGTTTAGTTTTGGGGGTTTTTTTCCCCTGGCAGCTTTGTTGGTTTTTAATAATACAAAGCACTAAAAAGCCGCACACTGTGTAACGTGCCGGCCTCTGATGCAAAGCTGCTTTTTCATTACAAGAATAGAGATCAACTGGGGTCAACTGCAGGGAGCGGATGTTGTTAGAAATGGCCAAGTCTGAGTGAGGCGTATAGGAAGTCACATCTCACACACACACACACACACACACACACACACGCATATTTCAGCTGGGAACAAAAGCAACCGTTACACCATTGTTCTCATCGTGCAAAATGACTCTCCACCCATAAGCCAATATAAATAATATGTAAACGATATCATGTGCTGAAATAGAAGACTTGCCTGCTTGAACACACACACACACACACACAGACAGACAGATACACACACACACACACACACACACATAAAGACAGAGTAACAGTAACATTACAAATTATAGCTGACAACATGAATTAGCAGCAGACTGCGTTGGATAGAAAAATGCTACAAATCCCCCAAAAATCACCACGCAAAATTAAAGAGGTTCATTCCAAAATGATATATACTCATTTATTTATTTATTGTATTTTGCTGCATGAAACTGATCACTCAATATTATATTATCCAATAAATTCTAAGAAAATAAAGTCTTCAAATGAAACTCTGAAATGAAACTGATCCTGAATGTTGTTGCTAGTTTTTAAACAGGCACTAAAGACACTTGATAAATTAAAAATTAAATTAGCCTATATTCCATAATGCCATTCTACATCATAATGGGTTAGGGTTAGGTTAAAATCAAAAAGTTGCATACTGTAGCTTTAAGGTTAAGGTTAGGCATGTAGTGGTGAGGGTTAAAGGTTCAGGGTTAGGGGATGAATGTAATCAATGAAGGTCCTCACAAGTACAGTACAAACGTGTGTGTGTGTGTGTGTGTGTGTGTGTGTGTGTGTATGTGCGATCAAACACTCTATAGGCTCTGATGATTGATGAATTCAATCAATTCTGGCCCACTTCTGGTCCATTTAACACTTGTCTATGGGTTTATATAGCAACTCTTCCTCACTTAGTTACATATACAGCACACACACACACGGACACACACACACAAACACAGACACACACACACACATGTTGACATACACATGGTTGGGCATGTTGGTGCAGAGGACTTCTAAAATCAATATGTTCCTGCTACATTATTTATATACAGGCAGCAGCTACAGAGCCAGAGGCTCGACAGGCTGCTGCCTCTTCTGCCAACTTTCCTCTTTCCTTCAGCACATTGTTGCTTTGAGCCGACAGACCGAACTGAACTGAACTGAACTGAACTGAACTGAACTGAACTGAACTGAACTGAACTAACCAGTGACATGGTTTATTTGTGTTATTTGTTTGTATGACTTGTTCTTCCACCAATTGCTTCTGGGTTCAGATATGTGTGTAGATATTTAAAGGTCCATATCCTCCACTCTCCAGAGTTTTATTTTGTGTCTTGAGGTCCATTCAAAGCTGTGTGTGTGGTGTCATGAACCAAAAACACTCTCAATCCATTTCTCCACGTTCATTTTCCAGCATCTCTCTGAGCCTTACCAAGAACAGGCTGTTTCTGTCGCCGTGTCTTTAAGGCTCATTAATATTAACGACCCCTCTGTTCCGATTGGCTAACCGTTTCAAGAGTGAAACGTGAGACGCCGCGGCCCGGCGGCTACAGGTAGGGGAAACTCTCCGGTAATAAACAATGACAACCGCTCGACCGCTTTGAAAAAAACACTTTGTTAGTCTATTATTTCTTACAGAAATGATAATGAGCGAACCTTTGTGACGCCACAAAGTTACGGAAGTCCAAACGGCTCGTTTAGAGGCTCGCTTTTCTAATATGGATTGTGTGGATTTAGTTTTGATACTTTCACCATGTTTAGATAGACCATCCAACTCCTTTATCATCACAGAGGAGAGGGGAGTCCTGCTTTACACCGGATGGGACCTTTAAACATCCATCTTGTTTTGCTGGAATCAAATCAGTCATTGTCTTTACATGTTTTCCTATTCAGGGTCACAGGGGGCTTGATCCTATCCCAGCATGCACTGGGCAGAAGGCAGTGAAGGTTGCCAGTCCACCATATGATTTATTTTCACAAGGTCTGACATCATTTCAGTGGCGTATTGAAAGCAACTGTAAGGCGACATCCTCTGAATCTGCAACCGCCACAAAGCCTGGAAATGTTTGTTTGCATGTGAACACAACACAGCTGCAACACGTGCAGATGGAGGCACTTTAATGTGTTTCTTCCTCGTGGGCTTATCATATCACCAAGAAGTCAACTTTCCAGGAAGTAGGAAAACAAGCCTTAATTATCCAGTGGATTCTGAACCTCATGAAACGAAGCCACTGATACTTTCCATAAAAGGAGCATCTGCACTTTCAGTTGAAGTAAAAATGTGAAATGTTACAAGAAGATTGAGTTGGGAGGTTTATCACATGAGAACGCTGCTGTGCAGATATGAGGCGGAAAGATTTCAATGATTGAGCTTGTGAAAAAATAAAAAGGTTTGTAGGAAATCTCTCTCTCTCTCTCTCTCTCTCTGCCTCTCTCTCTCTCTCTCTCTGTCTCTCACTCTGTCTCTCTCTGCCTCTCTCTCTCTCTCTCTGCCTCTCTCTCTCTCTCTCTCTCTCTCTCTCTCTCTCTCTCCCCCCCCCCATGTTACTTTCATGAGCATAAGCACATATTTATATTAATCCCTGACTGTTTAAGCTGTGTGTGTGTGTGTGTGTGTGCGTGTGTGTGTGTGTGTGTGTGTTGGGGGGGGTTATGGTTATGTGATGTTCAGTATTGCAATGGAAATGAAAAACCAGAGGGTGCTGATCAGCACTGTGCTGCTGTAATGGAAAACTGTAATGGAAAAATTCTGTTAGAGCTGAAAAATGTGAACTGCTCTGCATCGCGCATTCCCCCCCCCCCCCCCCCCCCCGCCCCCCCAACCACCCACCCCCACCCCCCCCCACCCCCACCCCCCCACCCCCCTCAACATGCTAACGCTAGCTGCTACTAGATACGTTAGCTAGTGTGCTAATCAGATGTGTTAACAACAAGACAGTGATGTTAGCTGACCAGATACTATGGTTAGCTAGCTAACATGCTGACATTATCTAAACACTAAATCAATCAGATGATCAGTGATGAATTGATCAGTTCAGTAGTCTGGCTCCAGACTCCTGAATCACGACCCGCCCACTCTTCAGATTTGGTTGAGTGATTCAGAGTCTGGTGTTGCTCTGTTCAAAAGCAATTTCTCAATCGGAAAAAACGATCGGGCCAATCAGCGCCTTTGTGGGCGGGACTAAAGTTTTTAACGGCTTTTCATTGGTGTTTCCGCAGAATAATATTTGTTGAAATCTCCTCCTTAACCAACATGTTATCTTTGCAAAGACGATATTTTTGTCAAAAACGACCAACATTTTTGGTGAAGTTAGTCAATAAGCCCAGCTATCAGATACATCAGTCGCTAGTGATCGGTTCGGATACGTCAGTCACTGATTGGTTCGTGGAAAATTAACCCCCCCCCCCCCACACACACACACACACACACACACACACACACACAGAAAACGAGGAGGAAATCTCAGCTGAATAATGGAGTGGGAACAAAATGGCCGTTCAGTCTGAATATCAGTTGGTTGGTTCACTTCAGTCAACAACAGACAGAAATGAACCATGTCAACAAGTACGAGTTGTACATTTAGAAACACACCGAGCTGTTGCTAGGAGCTGAGGACCTCCAACATGGCCGCCGCAGGGTGAAGTGCTGCATCACCTCCCTCTATATTAACACACGTACAGATTAGAGGCGTTAGAGGCTGCAGGGTGTAGAGCCTCAGACAGATGGTGGTGTCACCCACTATCTGCTTAAAGATGTCACCCTAAATCCCCTCCCTTCACTCTCTCACACTAACACACCTCTCGCCCTGCCGTCCTGACAGCTTGTGTGTGTGTGTGTGTGTGTGTGTGTGTGTGTGTGTGTGTGTGAGTGTTTGTGTTATTTATGCCTTTGTGGACAAATAAATTACTCAAGATTCAAGAAGTGTACGATCGTGTGTGTGTCTGCAAGTGTGTGCATATGTCTCTGTGTGTGTGTGTGTGTGTGTGTGTGTGTGTGTGTGTGTGTGTGTGTCCCTGCGTGGTGTGTGAGTGTGTTTTAATCTGGTTGGTAAGTGCAGTGCCAGCTGTGTGAGAGGGAGTTAGATGGTAATGTATGTGTCAGCAGCATCGCTCTGAACTGAACCAGACCAGAGAGAGGGAGAGAGAGAGAGAGGGAGAGAGAGAGAGAGAGAGAGAGAGAGAGAGAGAGAGAGAGAGAGAGAGAGAGAGAGGCTGGTTGCTGTAGGGTAGAGCGTGACATTTATGCCTCAACCCACCAGAAAACAGAACAAAAATGGACGGCTGGATTTCTTATTCATGGTAAGAAAAAAAATGGAACAAGTACAGATTCTGTTCACAGCTTTGACATAAAGACCTGATCGATCAGTTACGATCAGTTCGATAACCAGCAGTCGATTGGAGGAGGGGTGCGAGGGGATGCCATCCCCCTGGAAATAAAAAATGTCAAAAACCATCTGCTTTGTAACGCTGCCATCCCCCCTTTTCATCCTCAGCATTTAATCAAGAACTGTGTAAGCCACTTATTATTGATATTTAATCATTTCAGAGAATAAAGCACATCTGGAGTTTTCAGCAAATCCGATGGCGGGGGGGGGGGGGGGGGGGGGGCATTGACATGGATGCATGTTTTTTTATTGGTTGATGTCACAGCAAAACCTGCACTGACGCCTTGAGGATGTTATTTTGGCCCATTTGGCCGAACGGGCAGGTGGGCAGGTGAGAAGAAGGAAACTGCAGGTGTGAGAAACATCGTCAGGAGTCATAATGATTATTTTGTATAATTTAGCCTACACTTTGCAGCGGGGCAAAAGAGAAACAGAGACTAAACAGAGATTAGATAGCTAGTTGATATTTTAACACCAAAATTATATTAATGAAGAAAAAAAAAAAAACATTAGGCCATACATTGGGCTACATTTCATCCTCTACAAAATAAACGGGAAGTCAAGATTAACCTAGTTTGAATTTTGTTGTTCAAGTGGCAGGTAATCACCGTCAAAGGGAGGAAGCCCTTCGTGTCCTAAGGCCACATAAGGACTAAAGGATCATGGGACTTAGAGCACAAAGGCCTTTACTCTGTACTGAATGTTGTGCAGTGGCTCATAATTTAATTGCTTTGGGGGGTAATCTATAGCTGGTAAAGGAAACGGATAACTGCTAAGGCTGAAACAAATGTAAACACACACACACACACACACACACACACACACACAGAGGAGGGGAACCTTTGTACGAAGTAGACTATTTGGCCATCATTGAAAAGCTGACTAGTCTATATTTTCTCCCCAGATGATCCAGGGTCAGGAGGACGTTTTAAGAGACGATGCAGCGGAGGCAAAGCAAAGGAGAGGATGACAAAGCGAGCATGAGCAGAGGTTTGATAACTATAAATTTAAAGTTTGGATGAGATAAAAGTGCCATGAGTATTAAGTTACCGTAAATCCTCTAATATTGGCCCGGGCCTTTACTTACCTCGACTGCAGAGGGTACCAGGCCTTTATTGGAAGCAGGCTTATATTAGAGACAGGCCTTTATTTCTAATTCCCTCTGTTTGATAAGTATATTTGCTCATATTTTAGTACGAAGCCTCCTTGTTTTCTGATCTGCTTCTGTTGGGGTTCGTTAGGTAGACGTTTTTTTGTTACTGCGATGCATTATGATAATTACGGTAATCGACGACGGCACGCTCCAGAGACTTCCGCCGGCCGAGCCGTCTTGTGGCACTTGTACGTTACTACAAACTACAGTTACAAACAGGCAGCAGGAGTTTACCGGAATCCACCGTGGTTTGCATGTAAGCTGAAGCTAACTGAAGCTAACTGAAGCTAACTGAAGCTAACTGAACCTGGGCGCCGATGTGTTCCCGGTGATCCGGCCGAGATTTCGGCGGGGGTCCGGGGCTCGGATCGGGAGGGGTGGAGAGGACAGTGGCGGAGAGAGGAGACGGACACGGTGCAGCCATATACTGGTTTTTGACCTAGTCTTGTTTCCTTTGTTTTTTTCCCCGGCCTGTATTTGAGGCCGGCCTTTATTTGTTCGTTCCCCGGCCATTATCGGAGACCCAGCTTTTAATTGACTACAGGCCACTATTAGAGGATTTATGGTAAGTTACACTTTATTGATCCCCATGGGGAAATTTGTCCTCTGTATTTTACCCATCCTAACTGCTTCAAAGCAGTGGGCAGCGCAGGACCGACTCCAGCTCTGAGGCCAGAGCCTCGGTTCAGGGCATGGCAGGAGGATCTGATACCCAACATCACTAACACGCATGTCTTTTGAATATAGAATGACCTTTGTGCTGTTACAATATAAACAAAAGGGTAAACAGCTGTCTTCAACACTATCACATTGTTTGTCTCCATAAGACCCATCATCCCCCTGAAATGTGTGTACAAATCGGCTACTGTGAATAACTAATGATCAGTCCGATCAGTTCAATAATCAATGATCAGTTCAATAGCTAATGATCAGTTCAGTAATCAATGATCAGTTCAATAACTAATGATCAGTTCAGTAATCAATGATCAGTTAATTTGAATGTGATGTGGAGTTGATCAGCTGCCTTGTCTCTATAGAGAACTCAGTACCTTTAGCTTACATCACATTACACACAGATGCTGATTCTGATGTGATTTATTATAAAATGCCACAGTATGTGTTGTGTTACCAATTAAAAAGAAATGTATTGATATATGACATCACTACGCAACAGCAGGCCAATCAAACTAATAGCCTAGATGAAGAACCCAGAAGGAGGCTCTCCGTCACGTGACGTCCCTGAAACTAATTTACATACGAAGAGGATTCTGGGAGATTGAAATCACAGTTAAAACGTTTATTCATATGGTTTTTAAGATTTAAAGTTATATTGGAAATTATATAGTAAGTAGGCCTATAGTAAATTAAATTTGCCCAATAAGAAAACATTTCCGTCAGATGTTCAAAAAATAACGGGCTTGTCTTGTATAAAATGATTTTTGTTATTGTGAAAAGTTTGGTCTTGAGCGTTACTTTCACACTTTCCTAAAAGCTATATGGTCCATCCATTTTGGGGAAAATAAAACAATCTATAGGCTATATTATTACATGAAGGCCTTCATCCTCCAGTCTGTCCAAACCAGAGGATTTAGTCTGCCATCCTGTCACAAGTATTATCATTTGTTTTAATGTTGTGCTGTCAATCATTCTGTCAAAGTAAATGTTGTTTCTTTCAGTTATGAATTGCAGAGCTTCATGAAACGCTGCACACACAACCACAGTGTTACTACTGAAGTCACCTGAAGACCTTTTGCTGCAAAACAGTTTTATTTCTGCGGATGAATCATGAGTGTTTTTAAATACTGACCGACGGGTTTCAGGGAACATTTTTATTTGACAGAAATGTGTGTTTGTGGTGCCTGAGCTGAGCTGGGCTGGGTGAGGATCTGGATGTTACCTTGTAGCCCATGGTCTCTCCTCCTGCTGCCTCGCGCTGTGTTGCTGCTGTTGCTTAGTTACTGGCTGCTGCCTGCAGGTTTCCCCTCATCGCCTCTGTGGACGGAGGCAGACTGTCAGATAGTGGACCGACTGTAAAGAGACAGAGATCAGACACTGATACTGATACTACAGTCATCCTGCATCCGGTTTACAACGATACTACAAATACACACTGGGAAACTGAACTCCATATAGGAATATTATAGCCTAGTATATAATGTTACGGACGGTGATGCCATAGGAGATAGAAATAAAGTCCCTTAAGGTCACAGTAAACTACTGAGGAACACACAAACACTATGAATCTCTATAGGAATATTACAGTGATACTACAGAAAATAGTAGCCTACCTTAAGATCACAGTAAACTCAATATACACGCTTTACTCCCTATAGGAATATTATAGGAATAGTGAATGAGCATAGGCACACTATGAATCACTAAATATTATAGGAATATTATACGATTATTACAGTAAATGGGTATAACGACACACTCTAAATCACTATAGAAATATTGAATGAATATTACCGTGAATGAGTACAAAGACACTATTTGTCACTGAAGGAATATTATAGGAATATTATAGGAATATTATAGGCTAGTGAGGAGCATATGGACACACTATAAAATCACTATAGAAATATTATAGGATTATTATAGTGAACGCCACACACGCTGTAAAACACTAACGGAATATTATAGGAATATCATAGTGATTATTTACATTATGATAGATAGTTAGATAGATAGATAGATAGATAGATAGATAGATAGAAAGAAAGAAAGAAAAGCTAAGGTTGTGCGTCGCTATCCACTGACCGGTGCAAGTGATGCTGCTCCGTTACACGCCAGTCACCGTCAATCATCTAATGGATCGATGCTACGGAACCGCATAAGACGTGATAGTCGCCATGTTCACCGTGTGTCGCTGTCC